>NW_017673467.1:116940-119577 GCF_001879085.1 Nicotiana attenuata
ATCAGATAGCAGCTGCACTCGTGAGGCTCAATTTTTAGCCTATTTTGGGCATTTTCATCTTGTTTTATCGTGGATTCTTGTAGATTAACATTCTAGTTAATTAATATGTTGATTTTATCTACTACTTCTTCAATTTCTGGTTCTATTATGTCTAGCTAAACCCATTAGCTAGGGTTGTGGCTCAACCCTAGTGTGGGTAATTAATGGGTGTGATTGTTTAATGCTTGAATGATGTTGGGTGTTTGCTATTTGGGTTAATTTTATGATTTAACTAGGATTTGGTGGTTGCAAACACTAAGTCTAGCTTAGTGGGTCTTGACTCTTCTTGAGAAAGAGTGTTTATGACTCCAAAATTAACCCAACAAGGAATTGGGATGGACCCATGAGAATTGTAGTCCCAATTAACGGGTTAAACCTCGAGAGAGTAATTACCCAACTTGAACCCTAAGTTGCTTGGGCTTGTTGGCCTACCCAATTGGTCTCGAGAGAGTCAATTGGGCAAAATCACTCTTTCTACCGAGAGGTGTGAGAATGAGTGCAATTGTGCAACGGTTATAGCATAAGTCCCATAATCATCATTCTTGTATTAGGAATCTTTACCCGTTAGTTGACCACCTATGTAAATGCCACGACTCTAGTGTCTTTCTCTATCTTTCATACAACCTAGAATTAACATCTTAGCATAATTTAGTTATAATTAGTAGTTGTTAAATTGTAGTTGATAATCATAAAAACCCAAAAATGTTAGAAGATCAATTAGAAGCAAACACGCATTTCTAGGCTAAGCAAATATCCAACTCCCTTTCTAGCTCCCTGTGGAAATTGACCCTGATACCACTATTGGGTAAAAGTATTAGAGCCCACTCTTCCTAAGGTTGAGTCCGCTGCGAACTATTTTTTGCACCGTTGCCGGGGAGCTTATGGTGTTGACTATTTGTGTAGCTAGTTTTGTGTTTTGCTTCTCTTTCCTTCTTTTTACTAACTTTATTTGTGTTGATCCATCAGGTACACATGGCTCTAAACGGAAATGACCCTCTTGGCAATGCCTTGGCGGGGGAGGAGGTTGAAGATGTTGAGCAAGATGAGCTTTTGGTACCTCAAGTACCACGGAGAGGTAGAAATGCCAATGCTAATCCAAATGACAACAATCCTATTCCAGACCCTCCTCCGCCACCGCCAAGAGCGGTCCCAAGAGTTCTTCCAACAACCAAACAATCCACCCCCTTTTCAGTCACAAGGGCCTAGTTCTTCTGGAAGTGATATGGAACGGATAGAAATGATGTTCGAGCAGATGATGAAAAAGAACCAAGATTCTGACGCACAATTGGCTTCGCATAACACATCTATCCGGAACCTAGAGGTGCAAATAGGACAAATCTCTCAAGCTTTAAATACCCGACCAAAAGGTGCGCTACCAAGTGATACGGTAGTGAACCGGAAGGGGGGTAACAATCATGTGATGGCGGTTACAACTAGGAGTGGAAGAGGCGGTGATGTGCATGCCTCGGTTGTGAATCAAGTTGTGAATGATGAAATTGAGTTGCATGATGGTGATGCACCTTTGAATGTTGACAATGTGGTTGAACCAATAGTGACAAATGATGTGCGGATTGATATTGATGATGAGGCCGGGGTAGAGACTCAAGATATCGTGAACCCGTCTAGGGAACACATTATTGATATACCCGAGCCGGCGGTGCCCAAGGCCAAGGCACCCTTGCCTAGACCACCTCCACCATATCCTCAGCGGTTAGCAAAGCAAAAGAACGACAATCAGTTCAAGAAATTCATAGACATGATGAAGAGCCTCACAATCAATGTTCCTTTAGTGGAGGCACTTGAACAAATGCCTGGGTACGCAAAATTTATGAAGGATTTAGTCACCAAGAAGCGTTCTATGGAGTATGATACAATAAAGATGACGCACCAAGTTAGTGCGATTGTGCATTCTATGGCCCAGAAACTAGAAGACCCTGGAGCTTTCACTATTCCTTGCACTATCGGAAGTGCGGACTTTGCTAAGGCCCTATGTGACTTGGGGGCTAGCATTAATCTGATGCCGTACTCAGTCTTCAAGACTTTGGGAATTGGGTAACCTAGGCCAACCTCAATGAGACTTCAAATGGCGGACCGATCGATGAAGAGGCCTTTAGGTATAATCGACGATGTGCTTGTCCGGGTGGACAAAATTTATATTGCCGGCCGACTTTGTCATATTGGATTGCGAAGTGGATTTCGAAGTGCCTATTATTCTTGGAAGACCTTTCCTAGCTACGGGGAAGGCATTGGTTGATGTGGAAGCAGGGGAGTTAACATTCCGTGTGGGTGATGAGAAGGTGGTATTTCATGTGTGCAAGTCAATGAGGCAACCCAATAGTACGGAGGTGTGTTCATTTGTGGACATTGTCACGGCGGTGATAGTGGATGACACAAGTGCTTTGATTAATGTTGAAGATCCTCTTGAAGTCGTGCTTCTTAACATGGATGCCAATGATGATGCCGGTAGAGTGGAGTGCATGAATGCATTGCATGGAATGGGTTCATATTCATATGAGCCTAGGAAACTATCTTTGGATCTTGAAAATCGCAAAACTCCGCCAACCAAGCCATCAATTGAGGAGCCACCGGTGTTGGAGT
>NW_017673467.1:120985-127930 GCF_001879085.1 Nicotiana attenuata
CATTGTTGTGCGGTCCGCGCCCATTAGCCTGCGCGGCCGCGCTACCTCTTTGTGCGGTCCGCGTCCCCAGCTTCAGATGTGAGTGATCGAAGGCCAAGACCCCTACGCGGCCGCGCTGCATTTCTGCGCGGTCCGCGCCATCCCCGCAGGGGTATTTTTGTCCAGTTTTTCTAGCTTAGTATAAATAGAATATTTTATTATTTCTAGGTCAAGTTTTAGATATCAGATAGCAGCAGCACTCGTGACACTCAAGTTTTAGCCTATTTTGGGCATTTTCATCTTGTTTTATCGTGGATTCTTGTAGATTAACATTCTAGTTAATTAATATGTTGATTTTATCTACTACTTCTTCAATTTCTGTTGCTATTATGTCTAGCTAAACCCATTAGCTAGGGTTGTGGCTCAACCCTAGTGTGGGTAATTAATGGGTGTGATTGTTTAATGCTTGAATGATGTTGGGTGTTAGCTATTTGGGTTAATTTTATGATTTAACTAGGATTTGGTGGTTGCAAACACTATGTCTAGCTTAGTGGGTCTTGACTCTTCTTGAGAAAGAGTGTCTATGACTCCAAAATTAACCCAACAAGGAATTGGGATGGACCCATGAGAATGGTAGTCCCAATTAACGGGTTAAACCTCGAGAGAGTAATTACCCAACTTGAACCCTAAGTTGCTTGGGCTTGTTGGCCTACCCAATTGGTCTCGAGAGAGTCAATTGGGCAAAATCACTCTTTCTACCAAGAGGTGTAAGAGTGAGTGCAATCGTACAGCGGTTATAGCATAAGCCCCATAATCATCATTCGTGTATTAGGAATCTCTACCCGTTAGTTACCCACCTAGGTAAATGCCACGACCCTAGTGTCTTTCTCTATCTTGCATACAACCTAGAATTAATATCTTAGCATAATTTAGTTATAATTAGTAGTTGTTAAATTGTAGTTGATAATCATAAAAACCCAAAAATGATAGAAGATCAATTAGAAGCAAACACTCATTTCTAGACTAAGCAAATATCCAACTCCCTTTCTAGATCCCTGCGGAAATTGACCCCGATACCACTATTGGGTAAAAGTATTAGCACCCACTCTTCCTAAGGTTGAGTCCGCTGCGCGGATCACTTTTTGGCGCCATTGCCGGGGAGCTTAAGGTGTTGACTATTTGTGTAGCTAGTTTTGTGTTTTGCTTCTCTTTCCTTCTTTTTATTAACTTTATTTGTGTTGATCCATCAGGTACACATGGCTCTAAACGGAAATGACCCTCTTGGCAATGCCTTGGCGGGGGAGGAGGATGAAGATGTTGAGCAAGATGAGCTTCCGGTACCTCAAGTACCACGGAGAGGTAGAAATGCCAATGCTAATTCAAATGACAACAATCCTATTCCAGACCCTCCTCCGCCACCGCAAGAGCGGTCCCAAGAGTTCTTCCTAATCAAGGGTACGCGAGTGCCATCGTTCCTCCCCGAATCCGGGCGGGGAACTTTAAAATCACAAATGTCATGTTGACCTTGCTCGAGCAAAGGGGATATTTTACAGGAGCCTCCGACCAAAATGCATACAAGCACTTGAAGGGGTCCGTAGATACTTGCTGGGGCAGCAAACAAACAAACGTGTCAGAGGATGCGTTGTGATTGAGGCTTTTCCCGTTTTCTCTTCGGGGCAAAGCGTTGGACTGGTTAGAAAGGTTACCAAATCATTCTATCACCACACGGGATGAATTGGCGGACAAATTTATTGCCAAGTTCTTTTCTCCAAGTCATATGGCGGCTCTTCGGGACGAGATTCTAGCTTTCAAGCAAATGCCAACGGAACCATTGCATGAGATCTCGGAGTGGTATAGAACAATGGTGAAGGAGTGCCCTAACAACGACATGACTGAGGCGACGATCCAGTAGACTTTCTATAGGGGCATCAACACCACGAATCAATGCATTGTGAACCAATTGGCCGGTGGGAACTTTATGAAACTTTCTTACCAAGAGGCATGTGACGTACTTGATAAAATGGCTGACACCTCTTCGGCATGGCAAAGCCGAGCGAATGTACCCCAAGGTGACCCCACGGTCATCCATTTGCACAAGGAGTTGAGTGATCATGGCCAAGCTATTGCCAAACTTACAACAATAATGAATCAGTTGGCAAAGGCGCAATTGCAACAAGTACAAAACCCGCGCCAAGTCAATGCAATATGTCAACAACAACCTCAAGGTAATGGTGAGCAGTTTGACAACAACAATGATGGTGGTGGTTATTCGAACGAGTGTTTTGATGATCAAAGTGAGGAATGCCAATATGTGAATAACTATCAAGGAAATAGAGGAAATCAAGGGAATCAACAATGGCGCCCCCAAGGCAATTGGGGAAATCAACAAGGAGGCGGCAATTGGAATAACAATAATCAACAACAAGGTGGTAACAATTGGAACAATAACAATCAGAACAACAATTGGGGTAATCAAGGTAATAACCAAGGCAATTGGAACGGGAACAACAACAATTGGAACAACAACAATAGCAATCAAGGAGGGTGGAATAATGGTGGTAGGGGGCAAGGCTTTCAAAGGCCCCCCATGTTCCAACAACCAAACAATCCACCCCCCTTTCAGTCACAAGGGCCTAGTTCTTCTGGAAGTGATTTGGGACGGATAGAGATGATGTTCGAGCAGATGATGGAAAAAAACCAAGATTCTGACGCACAATTGGCTTCGCATAACACGTCTATCCGGAACCTAGAGATGCAAATAGGACAAATCTCTCAAGCTTTAAATACCCGACCAAAAGGTGCGCTACCAAGTGATACGGTAGTGAACCCGAAGGGGGGTAACAATCATGTGATGGCGGTTACAACTAGGAGTGGAAGAGGCGGTGATGTGCATGCCTCGGTTGAGAATCAAGTTGTGAATGATGAAATTGAGTTGCATGATGATGATGCACCTTTGAATGTTGACAATGTGGTTGAACCAATAGTGACAAATGATGTGCGGATTGATATTGATGATGAGGCCGGGGTAGAGACTCAAGATACCGTGAACCCGTCTAGGGAACACATTATTGATATACCCGAGCCGGCGGTGCCCAAGGCCAAGGCACCCTTTCCTAGACCACCCCCACCATATCCTCAGCGGTTAGCAAAGCAAAAGAATGACAATCAGTTTAAGAAATTCATAGACATGATGAAGAGCCTCACAATCAATGTTCCTTTAGTGGAGGCACTTGAACAAATGCCTAGGTACGCAAAATTCATGAAGGATTTAGTCACCAAGAAGCGTTCTATGGAGTGTGAAACATTAAAGATGACGCACCAAGTTAGTGTGATTGTGCATTCTATGGCCCCGAAACTAGAAGACCCTGGAGCTTTCACTATTCCTTGCACTATCGGGAGTGCAGACTTTGCTAAGGCCCTATGTGACTTGGGGGCTAGCATTAATCTGATGCCGTACTCAGTCTTCCAGACTTTGGGAATTGGGCAACCTAGGCCAACCTCAATGAGACTTCAAATGGCGGACCGGTCGATAAAGAGGCCTTTAGGTATAATCGACGATGTGCTTGTCCGGGTGGACAAATTTATATTGCCGGCCGACTTTGTCATATTGGATTGTGATGTGGATTTCGAAGTGCCTATTATTCTTGGAAGACTTTCCTAGCTACGGGGAAGGCATTGGTTGATGTGGAAGCAGGGGAGTTAACATTCCGTGTGGGTGATAAGAAGGTGGTATTTCCTGTGTGCAAATCAATGAGACAACCCAATAGTACGGAGGTGTGTTCATTTGTGGACATTGTCACGGCGGTGATAGTGGATGACGCAAGTGCCTTGATTAATGTTGAAGATCCTCTTGAACCCGTGCTTCTTAACATGGATGTCAATGATGATGCCGGTAGAGTGGAGTGCGTGAATGCATTGCATGGAATGGGTTCATATTCTTATGAGCCTAGGAAGCTATCCTTGGATCTTGAGAATCGCAAAACTCCGCCAACCAAGCCATCAATTGAGGAGCCACCGGTGTTGGAGTTGAAGCCACTTCCTCCACACCTTAGGTATGAGTTTTTGGGTTCAAATTCTACTTTACCTGTTATTCTTTCTTCGTTCCTAACTAACATGCAGGTTGACGCCACTTTGGCGGTTCTTCAAAAGCGCAAAAAGCGATTGGATGGACATTGGCCGATATTCGGGGGATAAGCCCCGCATTTTGCTTGCACAAGATCATTTTGGAGGAGGATGCAAGGCCCTCTCTTGAACATCAAAGAATATTAAATGAAGCAATGCAAGAAGTGGTAAAGAAGGAGGTTATCAAGTAGTTAGACGCCGGTGTGGTTTACCCGATCTCGGATAGTTCATGGACCTCTCCGGTCCAATGTGTGCCAAATTAGGGCGGAATGAAAGTAGTGACCAATGCCAACAATGAATTGATTGCTACTCGGACAGTTACGGGTTGGAGAGTGTGTATGGACTATAGAAAGTTGAATAAGGCGACAAGAAAAGATCATTTCCCACTACCATTCTTGGACCAAATGCTCGATCGTCTTGCGGGCCGGGCCTTTTATTGTTTTCTAGATGGCTACTCGGGGTATAATCAAATTCTCATTGCCCCGGAGGATCAGGAGAAGACAACCTTTACATGTCCTTATGGCACGTTCACTTTCTCGAGAATGCCATTTGGACTATGTAATGCCCCGACGACCTTCCAAAGATGTATGATGGCAATTTTCACCGATATGGTGGAGGATATCTTGTAGGTCTTCATGGACGATTTCAGCGTGGTGGGGATTCATTTGAGGAATGTTTGGTGAACTTGGATAGGGTGTTGGAAAGATGTGAAGAGACCAACCTTGTGCTCAACTGGGAAAAATGTCACTTTATGGTGCAAGAGGGTATTGTATTGGGTCACAAAATCTCAAGGCAAGGAATTGAAGTTGATAAGGCAAAAATCGAGGTTATCTCAAGGCTCCCTCCCCCTACGTCTTTCAAAGGGGTAAGGAGTTTTCTTGGTCATGCTGGGTTCTACCGGCGATTCATTAAAGATTTTTCAAAAATTCTGAACCCGCTTTGCAAATTGTTAGAGAAGGATTTCAAGTTTATCTTTGATGAGAAATGTATGGAGTCTTTTGAGCTATTGAAACACAAGTTGACCACAACTCCTATCATCACCGCACCTAATTGGGATTTGCCTTTTGAACTTATGTGCAATGCGAGTGATGTGGCGGTAGGTGCGGTGCTAGGCCAAAGGATCAACAAAATGTTCCATCCTGTGTACTATTCTAGCAAGACGATGAATGAGGCCCAAAGAAACTACACAGTGACGGAAAAAGAGCTATTGGCTATTGTGTTCGCGATGGAGAAATTTCGACCTTATCTTATGGGAGCAAAGGTGATCATACACACAGACCATGCATCCCTCCGGTATTTGATGACTAAGAAGGATTCGAAAGCAAGATTGATGAGGTGGGTGCTACTCCTTCAGGAATTTGATTTAGATACTCTGGATAGAAAGGGAAGCGAGAATCAAGTTGCGGATCATTTGTCCCGGTTAGAGGAAGAGGGGAGACCATGTGATGGTATTGAGATTAATGATAGGTTCCCCGACGAGCAGCTTGTTTCCGTTTCTATGTGTGATATGCCATTGTTCGCGGACATCGCCAACTTCATTGTGACTGCTAATGTCCCGTGTGAGCTCTCTTCCAACCAAAGGAAGAAACTCAAGCAACATAGCTTGGATTTCTATTGGGATGATCCGTATCTGTTTAAAATTTGCACGGATGGGGTGATAAGAAGATGTGTACCGGAAAGTGAACAAATGAACATATTGGAGGCTTGTCACTCTTCTCCCTATGGTGGCCATCATGGGGGGGGGGGTGAGGACGGCCTCAAAAGTTTTGAGTTGCGGATTCTATTGGCCGACATTGTTCAAGGATGCTAGTGACTTGGTGAAGAGATGTGATGCATGTCAAAGAGCCGGCGGTATTTCTGTTACACCCCAAGTTTTCATACGTGAGAGTACGTCGTAAGTCATTGATGTAAGCTCGAAAATGAGATTATATTTGGAAGCAAATAAACTAAGTTAATCATGTTACCTTGGAGGTTACAAATATTTAAGATCATGAATAACAAGTACCAAAAGGGTTGGAAAGCTTAGTCGCTAAACGAATTGAAGAAAATAAGTTTCGTCAAAAATCGACAAGTTTGGAATGTTATAACATATTCTTTTGGGGTGAGACTAGGGTGATTAACATGATGAGGAGGTTAATTTATGAGTTATTGTAGTCGTATGATAGTCATGTGTTATGTTTTTAAGTCAAACGAGTTATGGAACAAAAGTTAGCAAAGATCGTCACAAGTTGCATTTATAATGTGCTGAAATTTAGGTCAAATGTAGATGCACTTTTCTCCCAATATACTTGGCATAAATGGATGATCTACATATCAAATTGAAGATCTACGAGTCTAGTTTCCAACGCATTAAACCATTCGTCAATACGACATCGGAGTAGAGAGATATTCGCATTTTCGCGAGACCGCGCAAGCAGCTCCCAATGGGACCCACTTAGGCGGTTTAAGATATTTGGATCTATATAGGACGACTCCAACCCGTTTTAAGTCATTTATTTTCACTATTTTCAGACCTTAGAACCCTAGGAACACCCTCTCAAGTTTCTCTCAAGATTCAAGACCCAAACAAAGGGCAAACAACACAAATCAAGTGTCGGGAATCCCGTGGCGCTAGTAAGTCTCTTGTTCTTCTTGTTGTTGCTCATTTTTGTGTTGTTCCAGCTCGTGTGGGAGGTTGTTTTAAAGGGTTTATGTTCTGTAAATACTCCCTCAAGTTCTTAATATCAACCCTAGGTGATTTCAAGCCTTCTAAAGTGATTCTAGTGCCAAAACAAAACACTAATTGATTGCTAGTTTCGCTTCCTTGTTGTTGTGGCAGAATTGGAGGGATATTTCGTGGAGAAT
>NW_017673467.1:129766-134677 GCF_001879085.1 Nicotiana attenuata
TTTGGACTCATCTGATGAGTCCGAAGATAGAAGTGAGGCACAATACTCCACCTCCCCCACAGCTTCATTAGTCTGGGGGAGAGTGCAGGATATGGTGAGGGGGGTGAGCCCCAAGTTGGTGGTGTTGATAGAACAAGAAAACCGGAAGCATGGGCTGATAGATTTGTAAGTGAAATAGCCTTCCACAGATTTCGAGAGTGGTGGCCCAAAAGAAAATTGATTCCGGAGAGGCAATTTATTGACTCTGATCTTCTTCCTCTAAACCTACATGTGCAAGCACAATTCCGTACTAGAGAGGGTTGGGGGTTCTTCAAGGAACGTTGCATAGTCGCAAATGAACATATGGTGAAAGAATTTTACTGCAATGTTTATCATGTAGTGAATGACTCAAAGGCGACACAAGTGAGGGACAAAGTGGTGATGTTTGATGGGAATTCTCTGAATGAGTTTTTGGGGTTTAACGAAGAGGACGAAACCCAATACTTAGAAAAGCTGGCAATGAAAGAAGAGGTTCGCCCGTGGTTGGCCCAGCACTTGGCAGCCCCGGGCACTGTCCCAGTTTGGTTGAAAGCAGGGGAGAAGATTCTGAGAAACACGTTCAGTTTTGAAGCAAAGGGTTGGTTGACCTTCGTGTGTAGTAGGCTTGATCCCTCCACTCATGATCACACAGTTCCTATTCCATGTGCAGTGTTAGTGGCTTCTATTATGGCTGGTTTTCCTCTGAATATGGGCAACATCATGTCAAGGGTGATTTCTACGGTTGGGTAGGAGACCAACACAAACTACCCCTTCCCGAACACTCTTTCCCTGTACTTTAGAGAATTGAAGGTGAAGAAGAAGAGGTTTGATGTCCAGGGAGATCCAGTGGCCCCCTACTCATGGTACAGTCAGTTGGGTCCCGACAACCCAAAGAGGTCCAAAAAGCCTCAGGCATCCACTTCCACCGCACCTGGCCAGTCTGAGGAGCCAGTGGTTATTGAGCAGTCCACTGAGCTTTCCACCATCCCTGCTACCAGTGAGTCATTGCCTCAGAGTCCTTCTACTATTGCTGGTCCATCTACTGCCGCAGACCCGGATGTCCCTTCATCGAAGACTCACCGGTTCACTGCCCACCAGCTTGCTCGGTCTCTAGCCAGTTTGAACAACTGGATGTCAGCTGCGACATCCAAGTTGTCAAACTTGGCCACTGTAGTTCAGGCACAGTCAGCCCCTTCCACAGTTGAGATCCCTCCTTCTATTAAGGAGACACTGAAGAAGATCCTGGCCAACCAGGAAAAGATGATGGAGACACAGAATGCCTTGGCTAAAGCAGTTGGGGCACACAGCACAGCATTGGGTAAACTAGCTAGGGAGCACAGGAAATTGAGGAAGCAAAAGGCTTCCAAGGAGTCAGTGACAAAGTTGAGGGAGGATGTAGATAAGCTCTTGGCGGATCAGATGCCACTTGACTTACTCTTCGGGGAGCCAGATGTAGATCCAGCAGCAATTCAGCCATAGCAGGAGGAGACTCCCAGGCCTAGGAAGAAAAGGAAACTCCCTAACACTGAGGGAGTTGTGATAGAGGTGGCCCAGGTTCAGGAGGGTACATCCAGTGTTCCACCGGTGGTTCAGCCTGTCCTTGATCCAGCTCATGTCCCAGCAGCAGAGCAGCAGCAGGTCGGAGACCAGTCTGAGGTCCCGGCAATTACAGAGGATCCAGGGATGACAGGAGGCCCCACGCATGTGGACTAGGCTTGAGGGGCCTTTCTATATACTTTTACTCTGTTTTTGAGCTTATTTTGGTAGTTGGCATTTGGGAGAATGCCAACTTTTATTCGTGGGGGTGCGCCCTACCATTTTGATTCTGATACACTGGATGACTGTATATATTTATTTCATTTCTAGTCTATGTTTTGGATTGTCTTGGATTTTTAAATAGTTGGCCTGTATATAACTTTTAACTTGGCTACTTTTAGACTCTTATGTATATATTCATCCCGTTGTATATTCTACTCCCCATTGTACATATTCATTTGGTTTTTCTATCTTCGTTCAAATTTTTCATTTTCAGCCTAGTAGTGAGGCTCGTAGCCTTTTGTTTCGGTTTTACTGTTTTCAATAAGCCCTTGGTTTTCTTAATTCCACGATTTTTTCCAAGGGTACTGTGTTGTGCGAACCGGGTGGCTCTTCCAAATGATAGATGGCGTGACAACCTTCTTAAGGGTTTGAGTCCGTTTTTGATTTTTCTTCTTTTGATTTTCAATATTTTGTAGTTAAGAGGACCTCAAGCAAGCTTCACTTGAACCTAACACATTTGCCTTCGATCCCATGGTCAAAGACATGATGTTGTGTTTAGGATGGTGAAAATTGTGGCCTTGAGACTCTTGTGTTGACCAAACAATCATCATATGGTCGTGTGGGGCCATTGTGCGCTTGAATTGGAACTAAGGTAGTTGTGGGCTCTCAACTCGATGTCTTTAGCAATCCTTGAGTGTGTGTGGTGAGAATTCGAATTGTGAGTCTAAGCTCCAAGCCAATGGTCTAGAACTTGCCCTGAATGTTTGTTGAGGCGAAATCATAAGTGAAACTTGACTTGAGAAGTGAATATAGGCCCTCCTTGATCCAAACTTCCAAACTTGAACAATTTCCATGACCTACCAATGAAATGATCCCTAGTTCAACCCTTTTGAGCCTTAAACCTTCTTCTTTCATGAACCAAAGCTACAAGCCTATACCCGTTCTCAATGAGACCCTCTCTTGGCACCCAAATCTTCCCTTGAGCAATGGCAAATATCTAAGTTTGGGGGAAGAGACAAGAAAGGCATCAATGTGGTAAAGAGGCACAAAAGTAAAAGAAAAGGGAGGCAATGAAAAAGAGAAAAAGACAAAAAGAAATACAAAAGTGAATAAGAACCGAAAAAGGGGATTCAAAGAAAAACAAAGTGAAAAAGGTTGTGTAAAAGTAGAAAAAGGAGAAAGGTTTGAATTGCAAAAGAAAGAGTGACAATGTGTCTCTCTAACCCCTTGAAAGAAGTGAAATACTCAAATGAGTCAAAAAGTATGCCAAAATGAATCAAAAGAAGTGCTAAAGGGAAGATTGAACCTAAATGAACAAAAACATGTCCTACCTTTACCCAAAAGCCTTCACAATGACTCCTCAAAAGCCCTATATGATCTTGAGTTGAGGGAAGATTACATTAGTGGATACTTACATAAGGGGCAAGCATATGGTACCTAAAGCTGGACTTATGACCTTCTTTGTGAGAAAAATGAGTGAAAAATCCATCAACCTCGGGTTGTGTGTCATTACTCAAAAAAGTGAGGTTCGCTTAGGGAGAGTTGAGGATGTGTGAGTTTGGGCTCCACAATGACCAAGGTATTTGAGAAAAGCGCCTTGATGAAATGAGTCAACCCTTGATGCTCTTGCGTCACATTTGATCCATAGTTCTTAAAACTTTAAAAATGTGTTAATGATGCATTCGTATTGAGGGGAATTGTTAGTCCCAATTGATGCGTGATGAGGCTTCCTTAGGATAAGCTGGAATTACTTGGATGTTTCCTTTTGAGGGGTGGGTCTTATCTCATTTGCTTGAGGACAAGCAAAGGTTTAAGTTTGGGGGAGTTGATAACTGTGATTTTAACATGTTTTATGACCATACTTGCCTATACTTTATGTATGAATTGTCATAAAATAGACCCTGAATGCTTACAAAGTGCGCTTGATTGC
This sequence comes from Nicotiana attenuata, assembly GCF_001879085.1. NCBI lineage: Eukaryota > Viridiplantae > Streptophyta > Magnoliopsida > Solanales > Solanaceae > Nicotiana > Nicotiana attenuata. The sequence goes on from NW_017673467.1 coordinate 133,473, forward strand.
AGGTCTGAGCGACAAGATGACAAAAGTCAAAAATCGGCTCGAAACGGAGTGAAACCTGCTCAAGTGTCAAAAATCATTAAAGTGGGGACAAGAGGACCTAGCGCGGACCGCACTGATTTGCTGCGCGGGCGCGCTAGGAGATTCAGAGAGTATACATTTCAAGGGTTTCCATGTGCGGTCCGCGCTCCTTTCTACGCGGTCAGTGCTGGTGTCCACGCGGTCGCGCTTCATTGTTGTGCGGTCCGCGACCATTAGCCTGCGCGGCCGCGCTACCTCTTTGTGCGGTCCGCGTCCCCAGCTTCAGAAGTGAGTGATCGAAGGCCAAGACCCGTACGCGGCCGCATTGCATTTCTGCGCTGTCCGCGCCAGCCCCGCAGGGGTATTTTTGTCCAGTTTTTCTAGCTTAGTATAAATAGAATATTTTGTTATTTCTAGGTTAAGTTTTAGACATCAGATAGCAGCAGCACTCGTGAGACTCAAGTTTTAGCCTATTTTGGGCATTTTTATCTTGTTTTATCGTGGATTCTTGTAGATTAACATTCTAGTTAATTAATATGTTGACTTTATCTACTACTTCTTCAATTTCTGTTGCTATTATGTCTAGCTAAACCCATTAGCTAGGGTTGTGGCTCAACCCTAGTGTGGGTAATTAATGGGTGTGATTGCTTAATGCTTGAATGATGTTGGGTGTTTGCTATTTGGGTTAATTTTATGATTTAACTAGGATTTGGTGGTTGCAAACACTAAGTCTAGCTTAGTGGGTCTTGACTCTTCTTGAGAAAGAGTGTCTATGACTCCAAAATTAACCCAACAAGGAATTGGGATGGACCCATGAGAATGGTAGTCCCAATTAACGGGTTAAACCTCGAGAGAGTAATTACCCAACTTGAACCCTAAGTTGCTTGGGCTTGTTGGCCTACCCAATTGGTCTCGAGAGAGTCAATTGGGCAAAATCACTCTTTCTACCGAGAGGTGTGAGAGTGAGTGCAATCGTGCAACGGTTATAGCATAAGCCCCATAATCATCATTCTTGTATTAGGAATCTCTACCCGTTAGTTGACCACCTAGGTAAATGCCACGACCCTAGTGTCTTTCTCTATCTTGCATACAACCTAGAATTAATATCTTAGCATAATTTAGTTATAATTAGTAGTAGTTAAATTGTAGTTGATAATCATAAAACCCAAAAATGTAGAAGATCAATT
>NW_017673468.1:0-5092 GCF_001879085.1 Nicotiana attenuata
ACATCTTTCAGAAGCCCATGCCCACTGGCAAGCTCGCCAAGTGGCAAATCTTGCTGAGTGAATTCGATATTGTTTACGTGACTCAGAAAGCAATCAAGGGGCAAGCCATAGCAGATAACCTCGCCGAGAATCCCGTTGGCGGAGAATACGAACCCCTGAAAACGTATTTTCCTAATGAAGAAGTGTCCTTTGTAGGAGAAGATATTGCAGAATCCTACGATGGTTGGAGGTTGTTTTTCGATGGAGCCGCAAATTTCAAAGGAGTTGGCATAGGAGCAGTCCTAGTATCAGAAACCGGCCAGCATTACTCGGTATCCGCCAAGCTCAGGTTCCCTTGCACAAATAATATGGCTGAATATGAAGCTTGCATCATGGGGCTCAAGATGGCCATTGACATGAACATTCAGGAGTTGCTAGTGATCGGGGATTCAGACTTGCTCATACATCAAGTTCGAGAGGAGTGGGCAACCAAGAACTCTAAGATACTCCCCTACTTGCATCACATACAGGAGTTAAGGAAAAGATTCACAAAGACGGAATTTTAGCATGTCCCCAAAGTCCAGAACGAGTTCGCTGACGCATTGGCTACTCTGTCATCCATGATCCAACATCCAGACACGAATTTCATTGATCCCATCCCAGTAAAGATTTATGATCAGCCAGCTTATTGTGCTTACGTTGAGGAAGAAGCAGACGGAAAACCATGGTTCCACGACATCAAAAAGTACTTGACAACAGGAGAATACCCAGAACTTGCCAACGCCACGCAAAAGCGCACACTTCGAAGATTATCCAACAACTTCTTTCACAGTGGGGGAATCCTGTATAGGAGGACTCCCGATTTGGGTTTACTAAGGTGTGTCGAAGCAAAAGAAGCATCCAGACTATTGGACGAAGTGCACGCAGGGACCTGCGGGCCGCACATGAATGGTTTTGTCTTGGCAAAGAAGATACTTCGAGCAGGATATTTTTGGATGACTATGGAAACAGACTGTATCCAGTATGTTCGTAAGTGCCATCGCTGTCAGATACATGCAGACATGATAAAGGTGCCCCCTAACGAGCTTACTGCAACAAGCTCACCGTCGCCATTCGCCGCCTGGGGAATGGTTATCATTCGACCTATCGAGCCTGCCACATCAAACGGGCACAGGTTTATCCTGGTGGCAATTGATTATTTTACTAAATGGGTTGAAGTAGCTTCATACAAGGTAGTGACTAAGAAAGTTGTGACAGATTTCGTCCGTGACCGTATTGTGTGCCGATTCGAAATTCCGGAATCAATCATCACCGATAATGGCTCCAATCTCAACAGTGACTTGATGAAAGCTATGTGTGAGACCTTAAAGATTAAACATAAGAATTCTACAGCCTACAGGCCTCAGATGAATGGAGCTGTAGAAGCAGCAAACAAGAACATCAAGAAGATATTAAGGAAGATGGTCGAAAGTCACAAACAATCGCATGAGAAGTTATCATTCGCCTTGCTGGGATACCGCACCACGGTCCGCACATCGACTGGAGCAACTCCCTACATGCTGGTTTATGGTACAGAAGCGGTCATCCCCGCCGAGGTAGAAATTCCCTCTTTGAGGATCATACAAGAAGCAGAGTTGGACGACGTAGAATGGTGAAAAGGTCGCTACGAGCAGTTAGCCCTTATATATGGGAAAAGGATGAATGCAGTTTGCCACGGTCAGTTGTATCAGAATAGAATGTCCAGAGCCTTCAACAAAAGAGTTAAGCCAAGGAAGTTTACACCAGGGCAGCTGGTGTTGAAGAAAATATTCCCACATCAAGATGAAGCCAAGGGAAAATTCTCTCCCAACTGGCAAGGTCCGTACATGGTTCATCGGGTTCTAACTGGAGGAGCCCTTATTCTTGCAGAAATGGACGGAGAAGTCTGGCCAAAGCCAATCAATTCAAATGCAGTGAAACGATACTATGTGTAACCACTTATGATTTCTTATGATGATGTAATTTGAACTACGCCTGACCTGATTCCCGTTTAAGAGGGGATACGTAGGCAGTCGTATGGGTTCGGTCACAATTTAATAAAAAATTCCATTTTTCCCCCTGCTATTGGAACTGGGGCAGAATTTTGAGGAGGACCCTCAAAATTCCGAAGTTAGTTCTCAGCCATTCATCGCCAGGAAGCTCACCTCAGTAAACTAGGGCAGAATTTTGAGGAGGACCCTCAAAATTCCAAAGTTGATCCTTCAGTCGTTCAGCGCAACCGTCAGAAGTGCCAGCCCAGTAAATTGGGGCAAAATTTTGAGGAGGACCCTCAAAATTCCGGAGCAAGAGAGGTTGCAGTGTCTTGAACCTCGTCTAGTCGTTGTTTCATCTAAAAGAAAACTATTTTTTCTACTTACGTTATATTTACTAAATCATGCATAATTATTGTTCGAATTGCTGCTGTTTAGCAACACTACCCCAATGATACGCAACGCCGGAAGCCAGGGGAAGACGAACTAACCTTTCCCCCTTACAAGCTCACGATTTTTCTTTGGATGCAGGCACCACACTAACAATATCGTCAGGTATATTTATGCACGCATAATTTCTCAAGAACGCAACCTCTCAGAATCATCACTTGTTCATAATTGCTATCCATACACAACCTCCCCAGTAGTCACGATGACGTAATCAGCTATCAGCTAAGAAACCTTACTACTATCCGTCCTTTTATTTTCTTGCATTGCATAAGGCTACCTTTCTGCCTTCCGAGGCTAAGCGTTGTCTCCATCTGCATTATCTGCATAAGGCTACCTTTCTGCCTTCCGAGGCTAAGCGTTGTCTCCATCTCCATTATCTGCATAAGGCTACCTTTCTGCCTTCCAAGACTAAGCACTGTCTCCATCTACATTATCTGCATTGCATAAGGCTACCTTTCTGCCTGTCGAGACTAAGCACTGTCTCCATCTGCATTATTTGCATAAGGCTACCTTTCTGCCTTTCGAGACTAAGCATTGTCTCCATCTCCATTATCTGCATAAGGCTACCTTTCTGCCTTCCAAGACTAAGCACTGTCTCCATCTGCATTATCTGCATTGCATAAGGCTACCTTTCTGCCTTTCAAGACTAAGCACTGCCTCCATCTACATTATCTGCATTGCATAAGGCTACTTTTCTGCCTTCTGAGACTAAGCACTGTCTCATCCTGCATTATCTGCATAAGGCTACCTTTCTGCCTTCCGAGGTTAAGCTTTATCTTTCTTGCATGGCTAAAATATCGCCACCTTATCTTTCTTGCATGGCTGAAATATAGCCACCTTTACTTACGTCTTGCAATCGGCTGAAATATCGCCAAACTTTATTTAAATTCTACATCGGCTGAAAGATCGCCAGTTCATCTCCATCATCATCTATACCTATGCTTTCTGTCGGCTGAAATATCGCCATTTACATTTCTTGGCATCGGCTGAAACATCGCCTGCTTTATTTAAATTTCTGTCGGCTGAAATATCGCCATTTATATTTCTTGGCATCGGCTGAAACATCGCCTGCTTTATTTAAATTTCTGTCTGCTAAAATATCGCCATTTACATTTTTGCATCGGCTGAAACATCGCCTGCTTTATTTAAATTTCTGTCGGCTGAAATATCGCCATTTACATTTTTTGCATCGGCTGAAATATCGCCATTTACATTTTTTGCATCGGCAGAAATACCGCCAAATCCTGCATTTCATGGGCTGAAATATCGCCAAAACTGTCCGAAGGCGTCAGTGTTCGGGGGCATCATCCTCATAGCCCGAGAACACCATGCCATGGCCCGAGGACCCCACTTTATATCCTGCACATCATTATTCAAAGGCATCATGGTTCGGAGGCATCATTATCATTGCCCGAGAACAACATTTCATAGCCTGCGAATCCTTTAATTTTGCGCTTCATGGCCCAGGACATCATGGTCCGAGGATGTTATCCTAACCGTCCGAAGAAAGCATTCATGGTCCAACGGGAACTTGCATCACGTTTAAGTTTATGCACAATATACGCCCGTATTGCTCACTTGCAAGTACACCGGCCAACAACGGCCGCCTCAGCAGGAGCGATCCCGCTCCGGTTCCTGCAGCCGATCAAACTTCAAATACTTCTTGCCACCCTAAACATCGTGTCTGTCTCTTTCGAATCTCCATCGGCATGTTCCGTCAATGGTTCCTGAACTACATACGGCCTGATTCCTGTAAAACCAGGGATATGTAGGCAGCTCGGACACCAAAGCTCGGTCAAATTCTTTTCAAATCGCCGCTTTCGGTCAAAATTGGCCATCATATCTTTACCCGACAACTCTTTCATCCTTCCCGGGTAAAGAGGGTCAGCTGTTGATACCCAATTTTTCTCTAAACATTTTTTATACCCAAAATACTTTCAAAATAACATATATGTGCATATATGAGCACACACAAGAGATTTGGTACTTTACCAAATTTTTAATGATTTTTAAAACCAATTTATTGCCTATTTTTATACCATGAAATCCAATAATTATTCCCAAAGTTATCATTTTGGTGGACAACTTATTTTTTATTCTCATATTTACACCAAAATATGGTTAACATGATTTTTGCATATCTTTTTACAAATTTATTTAGTATCTTTTAAAATTAAATTGCACATAATTGCAATATTAGCCCATTTTAAGATTTAATTGTAATTATATTTATAAAATTGGACCCAGTATTTTTAATTTGATAATTATGTATTATTAATCATTTTAGCACATTTGATTTACTTCCAGAAATTATTTTGCTATTTTTATAAATTAAACAAGGGAAAAGTGGCTATATAAAAGTTAGCCCTTTTTGCATTTCAATTTTAACCGGAATTGGGCCCCAATCTCAGCCCCAAATTGATCCCAATTCCCTAACCCAATTTCCTAATCCACCCGACCCAACACCCAATCACCCGAACCGGCCCGTGTCCCTTTTAATCTGGGGCGTTGATCATTTTGATCAACGGCCCAGGCTCCCCCTTACCATTTTTAATTCTAAACGACCCCCCAAACCCTCCCCATTTTCTCAAAGACCGCCGCCTCTAATCCCTTGTCTCTCTCAAACGCTCTCACCCACCTGAAACCCTAATAGC
>NW_017673468.1:5760-110582 GCF_001879085.1 Nicotiana attenuata
TCTATATCTGAGTTAGCATAGTGAAAGCCCTAATTTTTGGGGTTTATCCGAGACTCTGAATCTGTTTATTTGTTTATCTGCTTATCTCCTCTAAACTCGATTGATTTTCGAAAACCCTAACGTTTCTTTGGGACTATTCGATTTCTTTGAAATTGTTTGTGCAACTCGTCTGTTGAAATTGCAATGTGCTTCAATTCTCTTTTCTTCATGTGACTCTTTTGGTTCTGAGTTCTTACTACCTGTCAAACTCAACTATGGTTTCCACTCAACTCTTTGCATGTTTCTGATCTTCTTCTCTATTGTTAAACACTGAAACTTGACTATCATGCTTCGAATGTCTTCTTTTTAGTTACTACTACATGCTGTTATTTTGCCATAACTTGGTCTCACATGTCTATTACTTGTGCACTTCATTTATATACTGAGTCCCTTCTGCGATTGATTCTCAAACTCGTGATTGATTTTCAAAACTTTTCCTTTGTGAAATTCTGATTTTTACTCTCCTGTTAAGGGGTAATTGATTCTTTCTCTTTGTTTGGCCTTACCAGATCCTTTCCAAAAAATAATTACATTCTTGTACTTAGACTTAAACACCTACTGTATGATTTTACTGCTCCTTTTATGGCAACAACCATTCTGCTTAAAGACTGATTTTCTTTCTTTATCTTGACCCTGTTAGTATCCGTTTGAACAATAATCCCTTTATTAAAGGGAAGTCTTGTGTTAATTGATTCTGACTTGTGATTGTTTCCATATTTGTGTTAAAACTTTACTTATGACCTTATTCTCCACTCGTTTTTAAAATTATAAATACCCTACCCTCTTTTCTTTAAAGACACGAACAACTTGAGTTCAAAATATACACACTTACTCTTAAAACTCTCTCTTTCTTTACTACTACTTGTGCTGTTGCTTTGCCTAGCCGGCTGAAAGCCAAGGCTAGACTGTGGACTTGTGTTTGCTTTACCTTTCTGCACTTTGCTTCTCTACTGGTATGTCCTAGTTAATTTACAAGCCTCAACAACAATATGTTTTCTTTAATTACTCCAGTTTGTCATTCCTGTCTACTTCTACTCATGTTTCTGTAGTCAAGATATGTTACTAGCATGCTGTAATACGTTCCCTTGTAAATTAATGTTTATCTATGTATGCACCCCGTCAGTCACTTGTTATTTATTTGCTACCTTATGAATCCCAAACCCTCCTATCCCCTTATATGCTTTAAGTTATGGTTCAGAAACATGGCAATATTCGATGTTATTGTCCATGGATATGAACTGGACCCTTTGGGCCCTAAGCTTTGTCAGTTTCCCATCCCTATTCCCTTATTGTGTGTGCTGAGTAACAGCTTTGGCCTGATAGTATTCTAGTTATTGCTCAGACCATAGCTTGACCTCCAGTAGGTCTTTACTCTCTAAATATTTGGCCAACAGGTTTGGTTAGGGGTGTGCCAGTCTACTTTATGGCTGAGCATGACCACCAGCCTGCCTGGGTATTCCCTATCCCCTTTCTCTTATTGCACTTGCACTATGCTCTTAGAACTTAGGTTCTGCCCCTCTTGTGTGAGCCTTGCCTTGGGACCCTTGAGCTCCCTCTGAACTTGGACACATAAGGGCTGGTCCTTCCACACTGCACAACTCAATTTTGTGATTAACATCTTGGGTGTATGCACTGCCTGGGGTTCCTGAAATCCCTTGGATCTCTGAAACACCCTAGATGAGATAAGGCTTGGAAATCTGGATCTCGGAAGTGGCTCAATCTCATATTATTAGACATTAAGTCTGAATTAGGCTGCTCGGATGTAGCTGATGATTCCTGATGTATTTTTTTTAATTCCAGTTTCATTTCTTTTGGGCTGTAATAATTTGTATGAACTCGGGGATTTAGTAAAAAAGGGGGATGGGGTTTACTTTTATGCACCAAGGGTAGAAATCATGTCTGTAGGGATTTACTTATGATTTGTGCAACTCCACGCGTAGAAAACATGCCTATAGGATTCGACACTTAATTTTTGCAATAAAGCACATAGATATCATGCCTATACGGTTAACTTCTGATTTCTGCAACTTCACACATAGATATCCTGCCTATAGGATTAACTTCTAATTGTTCTGCAAATTCACATATATAAATACTGCCAATTGACTTTCGCATCTCTGCATATATAAGCTTCATCAGGCAAACAGTTTGTAGGTTTAACAATAAAAGCTGCATATAGATACCATGTTCATAGGACTTCTGTTAACGTCTAAAAGATGTCAAAAATCAGTAAACATATAGAGAGCTTCCTATAGGAAATCTCGAATCTGAATAGAAGCTACGTCAACTGCTGAACTCGCATTGTTCTGTTAAAACTGGTAACCTTTTTCTATAATCAGTTTGCATTATTTCTAAAATCAGTAGATATCATGCCTAGTTCTATCCAACACTTAGACAAAAGGATTAATTAATCAATCAGATCGGTATTAGTCAACTACATTCGAGTAAGCCTAATATAGACTTTTCTCCTAAAAATATGTGTTGAACCAGTCCGCTCGTCGCATTATTTAATTAAGACCAAATCAGTACGTGTAAGACATGCTAAACTCTATAACTTTTATCTGATTTATGGAGGCATATTTGAGCCATGTTTGCTTGTCTGCTTCCCTTTTACTTGCATTACGTGTTTTTGATTGACGCCTTAGCATTTTGTCCTTTGTAAACTCCGAAAAGCCCCCAAACCCCTCTCCCTTTAGAATTAGTACTCCATTTGCCTCCGGGACTGATAGGATTGGGACGGGTAATAGCATGCAATAACTGGCGATACTATTCCGCGCTTTAACACCTTAACGGGGTAGGGAAGGGTAGAAGAGATGATGATCACACGATAACACTATGCGTACAATCGGGTACCGGTGTTGTATGGATGATCCATTTGATTTATAAACCTAGGACCCCCCTCCCTCTTTGTTATTTTTATTCCAGAATTTTAAAAGCTGTTCGTTTTCAATTTCTCTTCTTTTACTTCAATTCTTTGCACCTATCATGAAAAATCTCTCTTTTAATTGTCTGAATTTCAGTATTGTTTCTCCCTAAACTTCCGTCTCTTTCACCTCGTTTAAGTGACTTGCATCAATTATTTGACCCCCTTCCCCTTTACTCGTATATCTTTTCCTTAATTATAAAACTACTTTCTTCCAAATTCTAGTATTTTTTTAAACCTTTTGAACTTTTTATTTGCAACCATTATGTGAAAGTTTTCCTCGTATTTGCAATTCTTGCTTGTCTACTTGTTGTTTGTATTTAAAGTCACAGTTGTAGCATGGCCGGGAACCACACTAGTGGATCTTGAGGGGTGCCTAACACCTTCCCCTCGAGATAATTTCTAGCCCTTACCCGAACTCTGGTTTTTCATCTCAAATTCTTTCTTAAAGTGTCCTAATGCACCATAATAATTAGGTAGCGACTCTTCAATTCCAAAAACCCAATTCCTACACGGGAATAAAGTTGTCTTCCCAAAATCGTAAACCCGATTTCGCGAGAAAAAGGGGGCGTCGACAAACTTCCTAAGACAGAACTGCTCGGATACCACATTTGTCACGACCCAAACCGATGGGCCCCAATGGGCACCCGGTACCTTACTCAACCGTGTACCAATATAACGTATCTTTTTATGTCATACTATCATAGATAACTGAGCCGGAAGGACGTCGTGAGATAAGTAGGATACAACATGTAATACCAACTTATGCGTAAGACATAAGGGCCTATAAGACCAAAATAACCACTCGTATGCTGAACATAGTCCGACAAGGCCATACAATCTTTTACATACATGACATCTGTCTACAAGCCTCTTAGAATACGTAATTTTTATAAAGGTCGGGACAGAGTCCCACCATCCCAAACAATACACGTCTAAATCTTACTAACCAAACAAGAAACTCCGAAGCAAATGGAGCGCACCAACATCTTCCGCTGAGTTAATAGCCTACTTGAAGTGCTCTCGACCTGTCTATCAGGACCTGCGGGCATGAAACACGGCGTCCCCAGGCAAAAAGGATGTCAGTACGAATAATTTACCGAGTATGTAAGGCACATAAATAAGTACATAACAGACAGGGAAGAAAAATAGAGTAAATGACTCAACCTAAAGTCGGGAAAACTTTGTAAATCATGAAATACTTATAGTGTCATGCATATGCGCATGAATGTCATGTCGTGCATAGGTACATGTTTTATAACATCATCAGCCTCTGAGGGCACCTCATCATATCATCTCGGCCACTATGGGCAAGTCATCAACGTATACCAGCTGATCTGGTGGTGGTGCGTATATAACACCACAACCTTTCCCATATCACATATACATATATATACATATATATATATACGCATATATAACGCCATCTGGTCATCGGCCAATGTGTATGTATAAATGCAAGAAATACATATGAGATAGGTTAATAAAATCTCTCGGTACGTCATAAGATCATTATGCCTCTGATTAATATCATAAAATAAACTTTATCAACTTACGTATTTTCTGAGACCAATGGACAGATCATAGAATAATATGACACATGGGGAATCAAGAACATAAGCATCTCTAGTATTTCTACGAATAGAGTCATTTATGGAAATTGCGCATTTGCTCATTTTGTTTGTGTAGTGTAGATCATGCCAAAAGAAAGAAGGGATAGCCTTAACATAACTGGAGTAGGGAAAAATCCGTATGATATTCTTGGAAAAAGGTTGCACCGTACTCCTTTAGAACCGCAAAATTTCACGTTGCTACGGTGCTAAGAAATCTCGCTGGAATTGTTTTGTTTCAAGATTAGCGTCCGTTCTTGTTTGAGTGAGCTTCAGATTCCCCTTTTTCGTTAGCTTCATATGAAACCATTAGAGCCTTTTACGTTAGCTTCATATGGAATCATTAGAGCTTTTGCAATTCTTTCAAATTGTTGGAAGAATAGTATCTTTCAATTTGTTAAAGTTGTGCATCCTTTTAAGGCTTTTCTTTTAACTAGTTGCCACCTAATCAACAATGACTAAGAGTCATTGTTTGATTTAGTGGCTTGCTGCCACGTGGGGGGTGGGGTGGGTATTTTGATATTATCCAATAATTAATTTCCCCTTTCACCTTCACGAACTTACACATCACTTGTTTAAAATAGCATAATCTTTATAATCTCCAAATAATCTTTTCCTTGGACTGATGTCAATTACCTTACGGAAAATTCAACATTCAATACTATAGGGTGCAACATCGTCATAATTTAATACTGCAAAGCGTAACATCATCGTAATGTAATACTACAAGGCATAACATCATCGTAATACTGCGGGGCGTAACATCATTCCCCCCTTTGGAACATTCGTCCTCGAATGTTGACTGATGCTCTTATCATTTTCATAACTTATAGCTCTTGTGAATAGCTTAATACTCCCCTTTACATTTAGGCCTCTTTCCCACGCCATGACTTGTGATCGAATTCCTTCCAATCTCGTAACTGTTGCTACCTTCTATCATGCAGCCTCTACGATACTGACCTTGTGCCTATGCGACTCTTCTCTCTTTTTTTCCCTAGATTTTAGCCAATCTCTAGGCCTTAATTTGTAGACATATACAAGGCTTAATAGGATGCCTCTTTGGGCTTCTATAGGTAACTGAAGTTCTTCGCTCGGTACATTCTAGAACCTGCGAATATGGCTATTTCTTATTTCATAGACCTGGTTATCCTTTCGTATGACTTTACTGCATCTACGTAGGTCATATTATACCATAATTCTTACTTCAATTTATCGCTACTGAGGCATGCTACCAAACTCCCGGTTACTTTTGTTGCTTATCCTTTAGGTATAAATCTTAGTCCTTTAATGCCTCCATCATTACCGTTCGTCTTAAGAATGATGGCATAATATCATGTCCTACCTTGTTACTTTTGCCCATCCATTAATATTTTGCCTTAATATTGATCTACAATATACCACCGATAACTTGAAACATCTTACGTAATACCTTGCCATTAGGGCTTACGTTGCATTGAGGAATATTTGAAGTGATTTCCAAAATCGTATTTCATAGTATCTCAATGTGATTCACCTTATGGGGGGTATTCTAATCTCGAGCCGTCCGAGAAATCTTTTCTCCTTCTCTTTTTTTTTTCTTCAAATCATTATTCAAACGAAGGCCCAAACGTCATCCTTTACCTGTCACAATTACACCCTCATTTTATTACTAGGTTAGCATTCCATTTCTTCTAAATGCTACTAGTCTTATACACCTTTGAGCTCATTCAGGCTATACTGAGCTTTATATAATTTATAGAACCCATTAGCTCGCTCTCATTTTCGTGGGCATAATCCCGAGGGCTTATCCATTCTTGTCACCTTCTCACTCGCCCTTTCTTATCCTTACTCCTGTCTTCCTATAACCTTGTCGCTCTAGACTACTTTAGCTTGCGACCCATACATATCCATATATACTACTCACAGCCTTCCTTCAACTTCCTTGCACCATAGATTTCCTTATGTTATTCTGGAACATCAAGCGAGACATCGCATCATCTCTAACTCTTCTTTATTTTATTAATTAGAGCTCTCGATACCTATAAACCATAGGCTGGAAGATAAGCCACTGACGATGCCGTTATCATTCCTAGATACTGAATCCCAGCGTTTCTATCCTTTTGTTCGAAGTATGGACTATTCACAACCTTCTGCATTTGAGTATCTCGTATGTTCTTCCCCTTTACCTTTCTTACCTTCAAATCTTGCATCGTATCTTCTATATCTTTCATGACCTCCCTTCCGCATAGGTATAATTCACGTTCACAACTTGAAGCTCTATTATAACACATGCACCTCTAGGCATGCACAATTCGGTAGGAGCTTCATATTGACTTTTTATGAGGCTGGTACTTCTTCTAACTTGCTTTACCGTAGAGCCGTTATAGAATATGGTTGTTGTATTATCTCTCCTGTACCTTTGATATTAAGAGTAATTCTGCAATATTCTCAATCACGATTTCTGTAATATTCTGGGTCCAATGATCAGACTCCTGATTTACTTCGCTGATGTAACTCTTTAGTTTCCTCTTCCTTCTGATCAGCCTTTATGTAGGCTTATGCCATCTTCCGATCTGCGGCTCATGGTATTACTTTAACCCTTCATGGACGCTATGGAATATTCAGGATACAATCTCCTAACAATTCAATCCTTCGTCTATGACCTGGACTCAATTCCTTCCTTTAACTTATACCGGAGTCTTCTACGACTGTATGATTGTCAACATATATGCTACATGGCTTATACTCCAAACTCTTAAGTGCGTTCATAACGTAATTTAGGATCATTGATCGAATAATTCTTTTCCTTCTTAGCTTTCTTTAACATAAGCTATCACTTTGCCTGGTCTTTCTACCCCCTTGTTGCGTGCATACTTATCTTATCATAGTTCCTACGCATAATGGAATTCCATACAACTCATGTGACCTTGAATATCACTACTGATTTTACTTCTCGTTCATTAGCCACGGTAGGTGCCTTTTACATGACCATTTCTTCTTCAAGTTACAATGCATAGGTTGGAGCCTTCTGCCTTATTTTCTCAACTAGTCTTCCATTGTTGTACTTAGGGAGGACCACTGATTCTTGTAAGGCTGCGAGCTTATTACCTTGTTTATCCGATGGAATTTTTGATGTCCTTCCTCGCGTATAATTATCCGTAGTTACTTACCTCCACACCCTTGTGCTTGTATTGTTGCTTATGAACTTGATATTTTTACTGTCTTCCCTGCGGCATTCTCTTTTATTTCTGTAATACTCATTCTGTACCTTTTTAACTCTCCTCATATGAATATATCTCAAGTATTATAATGTCATAACTGCGAGGTTGAACTCCCCATGTTGGGGTTCACTATGTTTATCTTACACGATCTATTTATTTGTCTGTATCCTCTTATCTAGCCATAACTTGGCTCTTCCTGAATTAGCTACTAACCATTCACTGGCCCATTCTCATATCAATATTCAGTGTAACCTTTCTTGGGTTATTTCCTTTGTCTTAACTTACCTCTCGTACTGGCTCCATATCTTTCAATAACATCCCGGGAAAGAAACCTTACTTCTTCTTCTTGACGTCGTGCTTACTTAATTTTCTAGGATCATAGCATATCTGTAACATTTGAATAAGTGCAATCTCATCCCTTTATCATTTTTATCGCATTCTTCCTTTATCATTCCATAGTTACTAGATCCACTTAATTCTGACTTAATGCCACATCGTTCCATATTCCCCCCTTTAGGGGAGTACTACGAGTTGGAGCTACAATGACCTGCCTATAGATGTTTTTCCTCTTCATCTTGGCGTCCTTTCACATCATCAATGACCCTTGCTCGCTTTGCGGTAATCCTTTGGTACCAAGGATAAAAAATTTCCTTACTCGCGATGGTGACACTTAGTGTAACTAGCATATACAGTCCCTTAAGCTTAACTTTGCTCATATTGAGGGAAGCGTCTTCCTGAGTGACCATTCTCTGAATTCATCATGGATCTTCTTCTGTTGTCCATTTATTATTTCCGGAACGCAATCTGAAATTCTCATGATGCTGACTATTATCAAATCACTCAGTCCCTAATTTATTTTTAGTTTATCTTGTTCAAGAATCCATACTGATTTCTATTACTCGGGTCTAACATTTCCTCTAGTAATCACGTTAGAGTTGCGAACTTATTTCTCGAAATGCGGATATGACTGTATGGCCTATACTCTTTTGTTGTCTTAAGGCCTATCACTTCTCGTTTCTTCCTTCACCTGACTATGGATCCAGTAATACCGTCATCTTTCTGATCTACCATTGTCGTTCATCTATCACATCTCACTCATAATTCTTCCTTATCTCTCTTCTCATTACTTTGCTAATATTCCTGCCTATCCCTTTCTTGAGAAATCTTCAACAAGATATTCTTTTGCTTTTAGCTCTCCTTGCTTCATTCATCGATTCTTCGGGTTGCTCAACGTCCTTGTTCTACTGGGACGAGAGTCATACTAAGGTAATATTTATCCCTTCCAAGCTTTCAGTGCCTATCTTCGGAATTTTTTTATCATGCTAGTATTCAAATCTAATTGTAATATTCTAGAATGCATCACCTGGGTGTCTCACCAGAAGATCTATTAGCACATTTGTAATATTCTTCGGAAATGTCAACTAACACAAACAATCCATTCACCATTTTGGTTTACTCTAACCCCAGTCGGATCCTGATGTTCCGTCCTTCTCTTAAACTACACTTGTTAGCTTCCGTAGGGCATAAAATGAGATGGGTGTAGCCAATTATACATACCTCTATTACTGTTGAAGGTGACTGACAATGCTTATATCTCTTTTCCAGAATTATAGATAATGATCATCTTCAGGGACCATCTTTCTGGATGTGAGCATCGTCATATTATTAATACGATAGAGTTTAGGAGATTGAGTTCTTATAACTGAGCTCTACCACACGATCTAGAGTAAAAAGAAAGAGCGACAGTCCTAAATGCCCCGTAGCCTCCTGCTTATAAGTGTGGTGCACGACACACCAATAAACAAGACTCTACTAGACACGGCTTATAGACTCCCTAAGACAGAGCTGCTCTGATACCACTTTTGTCACGACCCAAACCGATGGGCCGCGACGGGTATCCGGTACCTTACTCAACCGAGTATCAACATAACGTATCTTTTTATGTCAAACTATCATTGATAACTGAGCCGGAAGGCTGTCGTAAGATAAGTAGGATACAACATGTAATACCAATTTATGCGTAAGACATAAGGGCCTATAAGACCAATATAACCACTCGTATACTGAACATAGGCCGACAAGGCCATACAATCTTTTACGTACATGACATCTGTCTACAAGCCTCTAAGAATACGTAATTTTCAGAAAGGTCGGGACAGAGTCCTGCCATACCAAACAATACACATCTAAATTATACTAACCAAACAAGCAACTCCGAAGCAAATGGAACACACCAACATCTTCCGCTAAGCTGATAGCCTACTTGGAGGGCTCTTGACCTGTCTATTGGGACCTGCGGGCATGAAACGCAGCGTCCTCAGGCGAAAGGTACGTCAGTACGAATAATGTACTGAGTATGTATGGCACATTAATAAGTACATAACAGACACGGAAGAAATATAGAATAAATGACTCAACCTGTAACTCTGAAACTTTGTAAATCATGAAATACTCATTGGGTCATGCATATGCCTATGAATGTCATGTTGTGCATAGGTACATGTTTTATAACATCATCATCCTCTAAGGGCACCTCATCATATCATCTGGGCCACTGTGGGCAAGTCATCAACGTATACCAGCTGATCAGGTGGTGGTGCGTATATAACGCCATAACCTTTCCCATATCCCATATACATATATATACATATATATATGTGTATATAACGCCATCTGGTCATGGATCAATGTGTATGTATAAATGCATGAAATACATATGAGATACGTTAATAAAATCTCTCGGTACGTCATAAGACCATTATGCCTCTGATTAATATCATAAAATTAAATTTATCAACTTACATATTTTCTGAGACCCATGAACAGATGATAGAATAATATGACACATGGGGAATCAAGAACATAAGCATCTCTAGTATTTCTACGAATAGAGTCATTTATGGAAATTGCACATTTGCTCGTTTCGTTTGTGTCGTATAGATCATGCCAAAAGAAAGAAAGGATAGCCTTAACATACCTGGAGTAGGGAAAAATCCGTATGATATTCTTGGAAAAGGTTGCACCGTACTCCTTTAGAATCGCAAAATCTCACGTTGCTACGGTGCTAAGAAATCTTGTTAGATTTGTTTTGTTTCAAGATTAGTGTTCGTTCTTGTTGGATTGAGCTTCAGATTGCCCTTTTTCGTTAGCTTGATATGAAACCATTAGAGCCTTTTACGTTAGCTTCATATGGAATCATTAGAGCTTTTGCAATTCTTTCAAATTGTTGGAAGAATAGTATCTTTCAATTTGTTAAAGTTGTGTAGCCTTTTAAGGCTTTTCTTTTAACTAGTTGCCACCTAATCAACAATGACTAAGAGTCACTGTTTGATTTACTGGCTTGCTGCCACGTAGGGGTTGGGGTGGGTATTTTGATATTATCCAACAATTAATTAACTAATTAGGTACTATCCCGCTACCCGGTAAATAACCAATTACCCGAATTAAGAATTGCCTCAAATTACTTAAAATTTTACTTATTTTTAATACACTTTATACATCCCACTATCATGGTCATATGGTACCTTGTATGGTACTAGTCCATAAATATCGGGGTATTATAGCTTGGACCGTATTTTATCCCAAATTGTCTAACTTCGACGAAAGTTAATTTTCTTTGACTTATTTCCCCTCTCACCTTCACAAACTTACTCATCACTTGTTTAAAATATCATAATCCTTATAATCTCCAAATAATCTTTTCCTTGGACTGATGTCGATTACCTTACGACAAATTTAATGTACAATACTATAGGGTGCAACATCGTCGTAATTTAATAATGCGAAGCGTAACATCATCGTAATGTAATACTGCAAGGCGTAACATCATCATAATATTGTGGGGCGTAACAAACAAGTTTTCTCATATGTCATTGCCAAGACACAAAGAAAACTACTTTAAGTTTTAAGAGAACTGTTATTCATTTTTCTGTTAACATGTATTTTCTTTTCAAATGACTTCACAGTTAGAGAAGCAAATGTCGCGCCCCTTTTTCTCGCGAAATCGGGTTTCGACGTCGTGACAACTTTTTTAATGGAAGGGTTTTAAAAGCGAGAGTCGCCACCTAACGGATTAAGGTGCGTTAGGGTACCTATTTGCAAATTACTCTGTTTGACTAGTTTGTGTCACCAAAGATCGGGTAAGGGCTCGATTATCTCGAATAGAAGGTGTTAGGTACTCTTCGAGGTCCACAACTGTGGGTCCCGGCCTTACTCAATTCTATGAATTAGTCTATGTGATCAAAGAAAACAAAGGAATTTTGGGAGTTTATTATTAAACACAAATAATAGATTGAAAGGCAAGGTGGGGGGTTCTATGTTTTTTAGCCTAAAGGATTACCCCGTGCAACATAAATAATACTTCGTAACTCCCTCGAGATGGGGTGTTACTCATATTATTCAGCGGGCACAGACTATCATCTTCTACTACCCAATTACTATCTTTAAGTTGTTTACCTAAAGCACACTAATCAATTCTAAGTCGTATCCTATGCGTGCACTACCCGTCCCATGCCTATGGTCCAAGAGGCATTTGGAACTTTATTTCAGGGTGGCTCTAGACTTAAACTTAGGCTGCTCAAAATGTCAAAAGCTAGGCGACATACAAAAACACATTGGACTTTCACTTATAAGCAAGTAAAGGGCTCAAGTTGGCCTCCGCAATTAGACAACAAATGCATGCAAGTCAGATTTACAAAGACAGTTGCTGATTTTAAATAGATAAGAGTGCAGAAACCTATGGACAGGATCTCTATATGAATTTGGATCTAATGGGTGGATAGTTATACGCAAAAGCCATTATACTTTCCAAAAGCTATATAATTTGCCTACAGATTTTAAACATAGTGATTAAACCAATAGGCATGATGTCTAGGCGTTTTATTGTGATAGTAGATAGTGGCAGTTCACAGAAATAGATCCAGAATTATTTGTTTTTATCCTATAGGCATGTTTTCTAGTGAGAGTAACAGCACAATGTTTGGAAACTCATGAACAAACGGACAACAATGATAATTAGGTTGATTCAAACCTAAAGACATGATTTCTATAATTTGTTCCTATTTTAGATCCTATAGACATGATTTCTATAATTTGTATACAGAACATCATGTGAATGACGTTTTTGACACACATATTGAATATTCGATATATTATAGGCATGGTTTCAGACACAATTAAAACAAGTATTGAATCTATAGGCAGGATTGCTAACATATAATGGCTGATCGTAATAAGATATCTATAGGCATGATTTCTAACACACGATAATTGAACATGCAATAGCACACTGTTGGACCTATAGGCAGGATTTCTAACACATTACACATAATAACACATTGTTGGACCTATAGGCAGGATCTCTACCCAACTTTTATAGGAAAATATGTAAAATAAGAAACCCTTCCCAATTTCTCTAACACCCTAGAATTGTTGTTATTGAATAATTATTACAGACCAGAATTTGATGTAATAAATTACAAAGTACGTATAACTATAGGGAGCCTACAGCAGGCCCAAATACACCTAGACAGGCCAGGCCTTCAAATCACAATAGTTCCAGAAGCCCATGTTCATAGATACAACATGACCAGTGGTGAGTGATTTACCCATGTTTCAAGGATAAGAATAAAGAACCCAAATCTCTAGTGTGTCAGAGTTTCCAAGGGCTTCAAGAACCTAGGGCAGTTCTCACACTAGAGAAATTGATCAGAAACAGTTCAAGGAAGACTAGGGGCCAAATCCTAGTGTGTTAGAGTTCACAAGGGTCTCACATGGACCCCGAACAGTGCTCACACTAGGACATGTTAACAGGGATACAAGATCATAATTGATAGAAAGGCCTTAAAACTTATTCAAACACATTATATATGCAAGACAAACATTGCAAAGATTCAGAGCAATATGCGTAAATGAACTCATGTCAAATAGCATATGTAGGTATTCTAGTATTGACACAGTAAACTTATTAACTAAAGAAGGTCCAGGCTGTGTTAGGGATTTATCATAGAGCAGCTCAAACAAATTGAGATTATTGTTCTAATACCTCAAATAATCACTAAAGGGGGTGTATGAAATCAAGTGAACATGCTGAGTGATAAAAGTAGTAGGGAAACATGTCATAGTTAACAAAGGGAGTTCTAACACAAGTCATTATAGATGTGAAGCACATTACAGAGATTCATGAGGAAGAAAGTAGGCATTTTTAGGAACATTTAGGCACTAACACACTAGTTAAAAGAGTTTAGGAGAAGATTAAATGCTAAAGAGACTTAAACCAAATGCAAAGTTAATAGAGTCATGTATAAAAATAACCCAGAAACACAGTAGGCCATGAACATAAGAGATGAGAACATATACAGATCATAGATACATAGGAACGAAACTACCAAGTCTAGTAACTCACCAGTTAAGCGAAGAACAAAAAAAATAAAAGTCCACAATACTCTGAATATCAACGAGAGCAAGAACCCAGAATTTCAGTGGCCTTGACTTTCAACCGGCCAAGAACCAGAGTATAGAACAAGATAATGAAAGAACCACAGAACAAAGCTTCAAATTTTAGTGAGGTTATCGCGATTCAGGTCTGTCCTAAAGGTAATGGGGAGGGGTTTATATAGTAGCAGAGATTGAACGATTAAACAAGGAAAACTGTAAAATGAAACACAAATAAGGAAGCAATAACATACATAATCAATAAAGAATCGGGATTGGGAAAAATAAGTAAACCCTAGTTTTTTTAGGAAAAACAAATATCAACGGAATATGCATAAAAACAGTAGAATGGGATGAATATAGACACAAATAATACACGAAATCAGAGAATCGAACCAATTTTGGTCTGATCTAAAGAGATCTGAAAATCCTAATTTAGGGTAAGTAAGAATCAACAAGAGATATAGAAAATAATCGTACTTACAAAGAGCAAATGATGAACATAGACGGAATAAACAGAAAAGCCAAGGATTTGAACCAACTTTGGTTCGATTCTTACAAGATCTACTTGCCATGTTTAGGCAAGCAGGATAGAGAAGGATCCAGTACCAGGGAGAGGTCATATATGGCAAGAATCGGCCATGGAATCCCATGTTAGGTGGGATTAGGAGAAGGATTTGGGGGGGAGACGGCTAGGGTTTGAGAGATGAGAGATGAGAGGATTCAAGGGCGGCGGACGGGTGAGAATGACTAGGGTTTGGGGGGTGAGGGTGTAATTAAAAGTGGGGAAAAACGAGGGTCGTTGATCTTGAACTATCAACGGCCAAGATTTAAAACGGTGAGGGGGCGGGTCATCAAACGGGTCGCGATCGGGTGTGGGGTTGGGCTGGTTGGTCTTGGGCCAAGGGTAATTGGGATTATTTGGATCCAATTTTTGTTTTAAGAATGGGCTATTATTTAAATACCAAAAAATTCAACAAAAATAATTTATAAAATGCTCAATAAATAAATAAAAATATTATTTATGCAATAAAATGATTAGAAATAATAATTTGGCATTATAAAAATATAAAAGGCTATTTTAACACAAATAGTATAGACAAAAAGCAATTATACGTGAATATAGGCTATTACTGCAAAATTAGGTAAATAGCTTAAAAAATACAAACATAATTATACGGAATAAAGGAAAAATACTATGAAACATATATGAGGATCCAAAATAGTAATTTGGATGATTAAGTCATCATAAAATAATTTGAAGGAATAATTAATAATTATTCAATTAATTTAAATGCAGAAAAATCAATTTAAAGCTTTAAAAATTATGAAAAAATTATAGAAAATGAATGTATAGGTTTACAAACCAAAATGATGATGCAAATATACTATTTTTAAAGTTATATATATACAATTAAAAAATATGAGGAAAAAATTGGGTATCAACAGCTGCTCCTCTTTACCCGGGAAGGATGAAAGAGTTGTCGGGTAAAGATATGATGATCGATTTTGACCAAATGGAGTGGTTTTGAAAAATATAGGCCGAACCCTGGTTTCTGAGCTGCCTACATATCCCTGGTTTTACAGGAATCAGGCCATGTGTAGTTCTGGATCCAACGGTGAACGAAACCGATGGCGTTGTTATACGAATGCTCGTGTGTTTCGGAAAGGGTTCTTTTGAGTAGGATAGTATCGGATGAATTTATGCGAAGTCACGAATGTGAATTTGAGATGCTATGGATGTATCACAGGGCAGATATCTGAACAGTGATAGAGCAAAAGCGAGCAATTGATGAGAGTCGGTTACGTTTGAAGTAATGGCAGGGTGTGAACGATATGAGCGGAAACCGGAGCGAAGGTTGCTCCCGTTTGAAGAATGGTTATTTCCTGGATTACTTGCAAAATCTTAATACACGATGCACGCAAATATATATAGGTTATTCCCTTTGGACCATGAAGATTGTCTTCGAACGGTGAGAATGGTGTCCTTAGACCATGACGTCCTGGGCCATGAATCGTGAGATGAGGGATTCGCAGGCCATGATATGATGTTCTCGGGCCATGAAAATGGTGCGTCTTAACCATACGCCTTTGAATAATGATGTTCAGTATTGAGAGATCCTCATGCCATGACATGGTGTCTTCCGACTATGAGCCGATGAGATGCAAAGACATGATGCCTGAGATGAAACAGGACGAAGCTTAGTCCTGTGTAAGGTAGGGAGGCAGAGCTTAGCCCCGAGAGAAGAGAATAATGCATGGTTTTGAACGACGCAACATTTGTGGTTATGCAAGGAGAGAAAGTGCTTAGTCTCGTGCAAGGAAAGGCAGAGCTTAGCCTTATGCAATTGGGGAGGCAGGGCTTAGCTCATGCAAGAAGAGAAGACAATGCTTAGTCTCATACAATGGAAGGCGGTGCTTAGCCTTATGCAATTGGGGAGGTAGGGCTTAGCCTCATGCAAAAAGAGGAGACAATGCTTAGTCTCGTGCAATGGAAGGCAGTGCTTAGCCTTATGCAATTGAGGAGGAAGGGCTTAGCCTCATGCAAAAAGAGGAGACAATGCTTAGTCTCATGCAGAGGAAGGCAGTGCTTAGCCTTATACAATTGAGGAGGCAGGGCTTAGCTCATGCGAGAAGAGGAGACAATGCTTAGTCTCATACAAGGAAAGGCAGGGTTTAGCCTTATGCAATTGAGGAGGCAAGGCTTAGCCTCATGCAAGAAGAGGAGACAATGCTTAGTCTCATGCAAGGGAAGGCAGTGCTTAGCCTTATGAAATTGAGGATGCAGGGCTTAGCCTCGTGCAAGAAGAGGAGACAATGCTTAGTCTCATGCAATGGAAGACAGTGTTTAGCCTTATGCAATTAAGGAAGCTAGGCTTAGCCTTATGCAAGAAGAGGAGACAATGCTTAGTCTCATGCAATGGAAGGCAGTGCATAGCCTTATGCAATTAGGGAGGCGGGGCTTAGCCTCATGCAAGAAGAGGAGACAATGCTTAGTCTCATGCAATGGAAGGCAATGAGTGATGGCAGTGTATTTCTTATCTGGAGACATGTTTGTGTTTGGCAGCTTTGTCGTTATGAAAATAGTGATTTCGGTACGTGTATACTTGCGAATACTCCTGCTATGTTCATTGTGCCTGCATCCAAAGAAAAATCGTGAGTTTTGCGGGGAAGGTTGGTTCATGCCTTTGCCTACTTGTTTTGCTTTGCTCTGGAGATCCTGTTCGAGTTACCCTGGGTAACATCTGGCTTCCATAGATATAAAGTTTTCAAAAAGTATGCACGCATTTGATAAACATAGTAATTTTAAAACATAGTAGTTTACGATATCGAATAAATTAAATGAACCGATGACTGCGACACTTTAGAGACATTGCGACTTCTTTGCATTAGAATTTTGAGGGTCCTCCTCAAAATTCTGCCCCAGTTTAGCATGCGATTCTTCGGCCGTTCTACATGCGATGAAATTTGTTGGATTTGCTTCGGAATTTTGAGAATCTTTCTCAAAATTCTGCCCCAGTTACTTAACCGATTCTCTGACTGTCTTGCATATGATGACTTCGGCTGGACTTTCTCAGGAATTTTGAGGGTCCTCCTCAAAATTCTTGCCCAGTTTCTGGTTGTGGGGAATATGAAAATTTTATTGAGATGTGACCGAACACACAGGGATGCCTACGTATCCCCTCTTAAACGGGCATCAGGTCATGCGTAGTTCAGTTACATCAAATAAAGAAATGTAGATAATTTAAATATAGTATTTCTTGAGTGCGTCCGAATTGATAGGCTTTGGCCAAACTTCTCCATCCATTTCTGCAAGTATGAGTGCTCCTCCTGTTAGTACCCTGTGAACCATGTAGGGCCTTTGCCAATTGGGCGAAAACTTTCCTTTGGATTCATCTTGATGTGGAAAGATTTGTTTCAACACCAGCTGCCCTGGTGTGAACTGTCTAGGTTTGACCCTTTTGTTGAAAGCTTTGGACATTCTGTTCTGATAAAGTTGACCATGACATACTGCATTCATTATTTTTCCATCGGTAAGAGCCAATTGTTCATAGCGACTCCTTATCCATTCTGCACCACTGAGTTCTGCTTCCTGTATAATTCTCAAAGAAGGAATTTCGACCTCGGTGGGAATGACGGCTTCAGTACCGTAGACCAACATGTAGGGAGTTGCTCTGGTTGATGTGCGAACTGTGGTACGAAATCCCAATAAGGAAAATGGTAATTTCTTGTGCCATTGCTTGTGATTAAGCTTTTGAGCCACTATGGATGTGCTCAAACCAGCCATATCATCGTAAGACCATGCAAATATGTCCTTATACTCCTTCAGGAAATGGGTGTATTCTTCTTTTTCTGATAGATACTTATGCGGGTTTCTTTGGCTGTTTCGGAATCTCCCAAGTTGACTATCTCAGTTTCGTCCAGGTTGGACTTAGGCTTATTCTCAAAATTCTCAACTTCTCTGACAATTTCCTCAGGTATCACATCCTCTTCATCTATCTCTTCAGAGTCACTATCCTTTTGTTGCGTTGTCTCATTACACGTCACAATAACTGGTTCATCAGGATAAGTAATAATAATGTTGTAGAGGGAAAATGTAGAAGATAATAATAAATACTAAAATAGCAATTCATTAATTAAATCTTGAAAACATCAAAACAAGTACGACTCGATGACTCGAGCAATTATTTTAAAATAAAATGCGTCTTAAAACAAAATACTGGAAATGTCTTAAATGCTTAAAATTGCTTTTAAAAATAGATCATGCTAATTGCCAAGCTACCCAGGAACTCGACGGGCCCGGGATGGTGCAGTAGTCCAATTCTTGAGAACGACTCCTTTCTCCATGGTCTGAATGGTGAGGTCTTCTTCCTCCTCTTCCTCAACTCTTGCATTGCAGTCCATGTATTCATCATCCAGAAACAGATTCCTTAGGCCAGCTAAAGCCTGATCTTCTTTAGATCCCCATATCACGTCAGTCTGTTGAAATGTCTGATGCAGATGCGGTATTGGCTTTCCAGAGGGTAATAGGGACCACGCCATGGTGGCGACCAATCATGGTACTCCTGGCAGGTGTACTGATATCCAAGTCCAAAGGTGGTTTCGTGACGTTTTGGTTGAATCGGCTTAGTGACACCTTGGATATTCTTGCCGAGACCTTTACCGGGTTCATACCCTGTCCATAACAGTATGCTTTCGATCTTATTACTCCATCATTTTTCTTTCTTTATTGCATTGACACGCTCGATGCGATGGTACGTTTCTCCACCCAACTTCCTTCTATTCTCGTCAACCGGAACAATTTGATTGGTGTAAATAGGATTACTTCCGTCTCCATGAATGGTCACCTCTTGATAATTCCATTCGAACTTCACGGCGTGGTGTAGCGTAAAAGCTACGGCTCTAGCAGCATGTATCCAAGGTCGTCCCAACAATAGATTGTACGTACTAGATATATCCAATACTTGAAACTCAACATCAAACCAAGTCGGGCCCATCTGCAAACAAAGATTGATTTCTCCAATTGTGGCCCTTTGAGACCCATCAAATGCTTTCGCATTCATACTCCCTGCTCGTATCTCATGGAAATCCTTACCCAACCTTTTCAAAGCAGTCAACGGACAAATGTTGAGGCTCGAACCCCCATTTATTAGGACTCTGGCTATGAATTTGTCCTCAAACTGTACTATGATGTGCAGTGCCCTATTGTGACTTAGTCCTTCAGGTGGTAGTTCGTCTTCGTGAAAGGTGATCTTGTGGCTCTCCAATACTTGCCCCACCATGTTGGCCATCCCTCTACTAGTGATGTTGTTGGGCACGTAAGCTTTGTTCAACACTTTCATTAATGCATTCCTATGCATCTCAGAATTCTGTAGCAATGTCAAAATGGAAATCTGAGCAGGGGTTTTGTTGAAATGATCCACTATAGAGAACTCCCTTTCTTGCACCTTTCTCCAAAGGTCATCTGGGCCGGTTTCAATGATAGGTTATTTGGGATCGGTTTCTTTACTTGTTCCTCCCAAATGCTCAAGTGTGTAAACCCTACCAGTCTTGGTCATGCCTTGTGCGACACATGTCTCTTCCATTTTCCCTTTTCCTTTTCTTCTCGCCTCTCCAGCATAGTCCCATGGTATAACATTGGAACTAAAGGATGGTGTGGGTGCTACCGTCACAATGAAGGGTGTGGTCACTTCCACCTCAAATGGAGCTGGTGCGGCTGTGTGTGTTGTTGTTTTAACCTCAAACGGAATTGGCATGGCCACTTCAACCTCAATTGGTTACTAAATTTGTACTATAATGGGTGTGAGAGTGACTGGAAGTATTGTGGTTTCATTCCCTTCACGAATGAGTCCAATTTATCCTTCCGGATCCCATTCTTCATCAGTTTTTATCACATTTACCCCCTCGCCCCTATGATCCGGGAGAGGATTGTTGCGGACATTAGGTGCACCCTCTTTTGCTTGTATAACCTTGGTGTCAATCAGCATCTGGATCTTATCCTTCAAAGTGCGACATTCATCGATGGTGTGTCCCTTCATGCCCGAGTGATAAGCACATGTCTTGTTCGGATTAACCCACTGGAAAGAGTTTTCCATTACAACAGCGGGAATGGGGGTGATATAACCGGTAGCCTTCAGTCTTTCATAGAGCTGATCAATAGGTTCAGCAATATGAGTATATTGTCTGGGTGGTCTACGGTAAAATTTTGGTCTGGGTTTCTAGTAGTCTTTGGCGGGCTGGTGGTGGTGAGTGGTAATATGCAGGTTGTGTTTTATAAGTATGGTAGGTGGTGGCGGGTTGTTGGTATCTGGGAGGTGAAGGCTGATATGTGGGTAGTGGGGTTTGGTATGTGAGAGGAGATTTTGGTCCTTGGGCTACCATCACGGCTCCTACTTCTTTCTTTTTGGATATACCCCCTGACTGCAAAGCTTTGTTCGTAGCCTGTAATGCCTCAAAATTTGTTACCATTCCGATCTTGATTCCTTCTACAATCCTTTCCCCCAATTTAATGATGTCAGAGAACTTGTGATTCTAAATAACCATTAACCTCTCATAGTATTGTGGATCCTGGGCCCGAACAAAGAATTTGTTCATTTGCTCTTCCTCTAATACCGGCCTTACCTTCGCAGCTTTCGATCTCCACTGAGTAGCATACTTGCGGAATGTCTCTATTGGCTTTTTCTTGAGATTCTGGATATAGAAGACATCTGGTGCATTCTCTGTATTAAACCTGAACTGATCCATGAAATCCGATGCCATGCTTACCCAATTAACCCATTTATTTGGGTTTTGACTAATGTACCAAGATAGGGCGTCTCCAGTGAGGCTCCTCATGAATAATTTCATGCAAATTCTTTCATCCTTTCCAACTCCTACGAGCTTGTCACGGTATGTCCTTAGATGCACCTTTGGGTCACCTGTTCCGTTAAACATCTCAAACTTAGGAGGTTAGTAACCCTCTGGCAGTTCTACATCTAGCTGAATTCACAGATCCTCATAGTTCAATCCCTGAATGCCTTTACCCCCTTCAACACCTTGGACTCGACTTGTGAGCTTCTTAAGTTCCTCTGCCATGTTCTTGATGAGCAGGTCCTTCTCGGCGGATTCAGGTATGTATAAGGTTTGTGGTGGAGTATGGGGTAAAGTTTCTGCGTATATGGGGTTGCTTTGATGGACTCCCAGAATTGGGGTATAGTGGTGGTCATTGGTTGAGTTTTGAGGATCGGGGATAGGTTGTGATGCGTTCTGAGAATTAGGGATAGGTTGTGATGCATTCTGAGGAGTGTGATAGGTAGTGGTTTGTGGATACTGGGTTGGCTGATGATGATTTTATGGAGGAGTTGGTATTTGTGGAGGATTGGGATTTTGAGGCGGTGTGTCATATTGGTGAGGTGCAGGAGGATTTTTTGGACACTGGTTTGGTGTATTTTTGGAAGGTGTTGGATTTTTGGTGTTTTGTTGGTTGATGTCGGGGACGTTCAGGGTGAGGGAGAGGTTTGCCAAGTTCCGGACCTGCATAAGTTCCCCTTGTAACTCCAGTATCTTTTGTTACAGTCGCAAAACCAAGTCATTTGGTGCTAGAGTGCTTCGACCATCTAATGTTTCGACATTCTCTTCATGCATAGCATTGTATTTCGTGATATTGCTTGTATCATCCATTCTGGCTTTTCCTCTGCTTTAAGGATCGTTCGGGGGAGGAGGTGGAGGTAGAGGACCTCTTGATCTGGTATGATATACAGATGATGCCACTATGCACGAACCAACCTTAGGGGATGGGAATAAACAAATAAAGAAAAGAAGAAAAACTAAAAGGTAAACAAGTCAGTGAGGAGTATTAAAAGGATGTTGCGGTATTAAAACACATATTGCGGAATTATAAATTCGCGTCCTAGTTTGGGGACCTCATTGTGCCCGAGGTAGGCCTAAGAGACATATAGATTTGGAGAAAATCGATGCCAATAACTGCGTCATTTCATTAATATGATAAATAAACCAAATCTCTACTAAAACGACAATAATGATAAAGAGTCACTAGTGGCATGTGCCTTATTACAACCAAAGCCTAAAACGAGTCTAGAAAGCAAGTAAAAACATCATTCCTAATCTATTTGGTCCCAGAGGGACCTTCTCCATGCTTGGCTTTCTTTGCTCCATCGATCAGATTCCCCAAGTTGCGCTTATCCAGCAATAGATTTTCCACCAATCCAGCAGCAGTGGTGGGATGTTTAGGACCATGCCTAACCTGGGGATTCGTGCTTCATTTTCTGTAAACAAGTAAAGTTAGCCCTTTCCCCCTCTAGATTTGGTTATTTACACGTTAATGATCAACATATTGGCATGTTTTCTCCAAATAATGCACAGATCGTGATTGTGTCCATTGGGACTATGGAAATTCCGGCGGACTTTGGACAAGGCTTGTCTTAATGAGTTATTGCACGGACAACGTTCTAACTCATACTAGGTTTAGACATGATGAATGCACAGTTAACATCAGAGTGGGGTTTCTATACGAGTCTAGACTGGTACCCTCAAGCGGACAACTTCAGAGGGAAAGGCACGGAACCGTCGATTGCACCGCTGATCGACTAGTTTTACCACAAATAAGCCATTCCAAATTTAAAGGGTTGTTTAGGAAGAGCGCAAAGACTCATCAAGTGCCGCTATGATATTAATACGCACGAGTGGAATATGATGTGGAGCATGTTTTATGCAAAGATAAAATAACACATTATCAAGTACTTTCACATATTGAAAAATAAATGTAAATACTGAATGAACGTAAAGACATAAGATAAGAAAAACAGGGAAGACGTTAGTTCGCATAATGAAAGAATTGCAATAAAGCAAATAAAGGGGTAAGGGTTGGGGAGAGATATGATATAGAAAAAAGGTTTGGAGCAGGTGAACATGATTAGGGAATAAGGGGAAGCACATGTTGTAATCAAATTAAACGAAGAGTTGCATATAATTCATATAAAGGGGAAATAGGGAAAATGATGTGCATGTAGCAATAAAAGGGGAAAATGGGAGCGGGAGATTTAGGTAACAGCAAAATAACATAGACGCGCTTATCGGAGAAGACTAATTCACAAAAATCTAGTTCATTTATGGTAAGAGCCTAAAAACATCCCCAGCAGAGTCGCCATGTTGTCGCACCCCTTTTTCTCACGAAATCGGGTTTCGACATCGTGACAACTCTTTCAAAGGAAGGGTTTTAAAAGAGAGAGTCGCCACCTAACGGATTAAGGTGCGTTAGGGCACCTATATGCAAATAACTCTGTTTGACCATTTTGCGTCACCAAAGATCGGTTAAGGGCTCGAAATTACCTCGAAGAGAAGGTGTTAGGCACTCTTCGAGGTCCACAACTGTGGGTCCGCCGAACTCAATTATATGAATTAGTCTATGTGATCAAAGAAAACAAAGGGATTTTGGGAGTTCATTATTAAACACAAATAATAGATTGAAAGGAAAGGTGGGGGGTCCTAAGTTTTTTAGCCTAATGGATCACCCCGTGCAACATAAATAATACTTAGTAACTCCCTCGAGATGGGGTATTACTCATATTATTCAGCGGGCACAGATTATCATCTCCTGATACCCAATTACTATCTTTAAGTTGTTTACCAAAAGCGCACTAATCAATTCTAAGTCGTATCCTATGCGTGCACTACCCGTCCCATGCCTATGGTCCAGGAGGCATTTGGACCTCTATTTCAGGGTGGTTCTAGACTTTAACTTAGGCTGCTCAAAATGTCAAAAGTTAGGCGACATACAAAAACACATCGGACTTTCACGTATAAGCAAGTAAAGGGCTCAAGTTGGTGTAACGACCCGACCGGTCATTTTAAGAATTAACGCCCTGATCCCCCATTAACTGCATTCCCCATGTTTGTTTCTGCTGTTGTGAGTTGCCGGGAGGATTTATTTGGAGTTTCGGAGAGTTTTTGGACACTTAGTCCCCTAAATGAGAGTTAAAGTTTTAGAACTTGGACTATAGTCGGAACAGTGTGAAGACGGCCTCGGAATGGAATTCCATTGGTTCTGTTAGCTCCGTTGGGTGATTTCGGGTTTAGGAGCGTGTTCGGAATGTGTTTTGGAGGTTCGTAGCTTATTAGGCGTGAAATGCCAAAAGTTGAATTTTTAAAGTTTCCGGTTCGATAATGAGAGTTTATTATCGGGGTCGGAATGGAATTTCGGAAGTTGGAGTGGCTCCGTAGTGTTGAATGTGACGTGTGTGCAAAATTTTAGGTCATTCGGACGAGGTTTGATAGACTTTTTGATCGAAAGCGTAATTCGAGAGTTTTTAAAGTTCTTAGGCTTGAATCCGATGTTAATTCGATATTTCGATGTTGTTTTAGGTGTTTTAAGGATTGGTATAGGTTTGGATAGTGGTATATGACTTGTTTGTGCTTTTGGTTGAGGTTACGGGGGCCTCGGGATGATATCGGATGGTTAACGGAAGAGTTAGGAATTTGGAGTTGCAGCTGAAGTTTATGGCTGCTGTCATAACCGCATCTGCGGTTGAGAGGCCGCAGGTGCGACTCCCGAGATGCGAAATCAAGCCGCAGAAGCGGCCAGATGAGGAAAGGCTAGGAGTCCCAGGTGCGGAAGTGTCCACGCACCTGCGTGACCGTAGATGCAGTAAATAGGTCGCGGGTGTGGATTTGGGGAATTAATGAATTTTCGCAGGTGCGGTTGTTTCTCCGCAGAAGCGGGACCGCAGGTGCGGTCCCTTGACTGCAGAAGTGGATTTGATGGGCAAAAAATAAGAATTTCGAGGGTTTTAAATCAAAAGTTAGAAAAATTGATTTGGAGCTCGGGAGAGGGCGATTTTTGGGAGATTTTTGAAGAGAAGTGATGTGCCAGAAAATTTCGTCACATTTAATACAAATTGCTTAGATTTTTAGCTTGGTTTGAATGCAATATCTTTTATACTTATGTAATTTTAATGTTTTTGTAGTGTATGAGGTTTAAGGACCTAAGAACACGAAAATGAAATCAAAAAGCCGCAGAAGGACAAGAAAAGAGCAAAATGCGACTGCAGATGTAAAAATGCGGACCGTAAATCCAACATGCGGACCGCATAATGCTCAAAGGAATCGCAAAGCCCAACAGTCTGTTGGCCAAATTCAAGCGCAATAAATACGGTCCCTTATGCGACCGCATAACAGGTTTGTGGGCCGCATAACGGATCGCAAACTCCCTGTAGAAGTTGCTAAAGGTGGAAAATGCGGTGACAAATGCGATCGCAAATCAGTAATGCGGACCGCAGAACCTAAATGCGACGAATACCTGGGAACTAGGGCTTCGAAGATGCGATGTCTGTGACGATACTGCGGACCGCATGTCCGCTATGCGACAGAAATGTGGTCGCATAATTGACCTGGAAGGGTATTTTTGTTCGAATTTGGTCTCGAGTTTTGGCCCACTATAAATAGATTTATTGGGGTTTTGTGGGGGAATCTTGTCTGGTTTTTGAGCTACATTCCAACCTTTGAATATTCCCCTCTTTTGGAAGCTTTAGGAGTGAGGAATCTTGCACTTTGTAAGCTTTATGGAATTTAGTATTCTCATCTTTTTGTATTTTAGCATGAATAGCTAGCTTAAAATACTAAGGTTGTGGACCCTAAATGGGTGTTATGTTAATGGGTGTTTAACATTGAATAAATATATAATGGTTGGTTGATATATATTTACTTCTCATTCTTCATTTATTGTTGGTGGTTGCAAACATTAACAAGTTCCATTAAACTCTTTCTTTACTTGGATAAGTGGGTTAGAGTTTGGTAGAAGTAAATATCAAAGACTCAAGGCTTTAAACCTTGTTTAATAGAATCTCTTAGGAATAAGTGGGTTTTATTTGGCATAAATTGATTACTCGTAATTGCAACTCTTTTATATTTTGAAAAATCATAAAGAGGAAATACTACCCAACTATTGGAAAATATTGGGTAGTCATTTAGAAATCATTTGCATATCTAAAGGACCTTCCATTAGAAATATATCATATTAACACCGATAGCATTACATTCCATTGACGGGGACACAACCTTGGTTTCCTTAATCAATTTATTTACATTCTCAACATTACAATTAGTTATCTCTTCAAAATCATAATCATATCATACTCTTGTTACAATTAACGGAATAGAATTACGACTTAAGTCAAGTAGCACACTACTCGAGTAACCTTTTCACGCCTATTCCCTGTGGGATTCGACCCCAACCTTGTTGGGTTATTATATTTGACACTGACCGCCTTACACTACTTAATTAAAGTGTAATTTGAGCGTATCAAATTTTGGCACCATTACCGGGGAATACGATTTTGAAATTACTAATTAGTGTGTGCTTTACTTTACATCTTATTCTACTCCATCACACTTTGCTTGTTTTGCTTGGTGTTGATAGGAAGACATGGCCAAATATGAGGAAGAAATGGATGAAAATCCTTTGCGGACATGGATGAGTACATTGAGGATACAAATGCTATTGTACCTCCGGTTGTTGGTGCTTCAACTTTCAAAGTGGAACATGGTTTAATCCTAATGCTCAAAGCGGAGGGGTTTTTCAGGAATTCCTGATGATGATCCGACACGACATCTTAGAAACTTCTTGGGTGTGTGTGCGATGCATAAGCAGAACAACGTCTCAGATGATGCCCTAAGGTTGAGGGTGTTCAAGTACTCACTAGCTGGGGACGCGAGGAAGTGGCTTCAAAACTTGCCACCAAATTCCATTCATTCTTGGCCTGAACTTGTCCGAGCATTCTTAGCTAAATGGTTCCCGCAAAGCAAGAAATCTGAGCTTCGGGATAAAATTTTCTTCTTCAAGCAACTACCGGGAGAACATCTACACGAAACATGGGATCGATTCAAGTTATACTTGGTGAGGTCGCCCAATCATGGTTTTCCGGACTCTATCTTGTTGGAGAAATTCTACATAGGTTTAGATGCTATGAACCAATCTATAGCCAAGAATGCAGCTGATGGATCTTTTATGGACAAGAAATTCACAAGGATCACACAAATCCTTGACAAAATGGCACAACACAATCAAGCTTGGCACTCAGAGGACACCACAGGTGGAATTCCATATGGTTCTCCCTCCTTGACCAACCTGATTAAGGAGAATCAAGAGAGAGATCAAGTAATCGCAGGGCTTGCCACCAATGTCAATGTGTTGACAAAGATGTTCACTGAAAGCCAAACGAAGAAGGTAAATGCAGTGGAGGATGTGCAACCCATATCAAATGAAGACTTTGAAGAAGCAAACTATGTCAACAACTCTCAAGGAGGATATCAAAGGCAACAATACCAAGGTCAAGGACAACAAAATCAATGGAGGCCTAACCCGCAAGGGCAAGGCAACCAACAGTGGCTAAATGACCAAGGTAGCTCAAATCAAGGAAATTGGAATAACAACAACGACTTCTCAAATCGGAGTTCAAACCCTTATGTTCCACCAAAGGGTCAATATTCAAATCAAGGGTCCTCAAGTGATTCCAAGTTGGAAAGCATGCTTGAACGGGTATTGCAAAAGCAAGAGAGGTCCGACACTTCTATAAGGAATATGACCGAGCTTGTGGGATCTCATACCGTATCCATTCAAAAATTGGAGATGCAAATGAGATACCTCTCTAGGGGACAAAATCCAAAGCAAAAGGGAACACTCCCTAGTGACACAATTGCGAACCCAAAGGGTAGCGGATGTGGTCCAACTTCTCATATCATGGCAATTACTACTCGGAGTGGGAAGGTACTACAAGGAGAGATTGAACAAGTGGATGAAGTAAAAGAGTCCAAAAAAGAGGTTGAGGTTGAAGAGCAAAGGGTTGTTGAAGTTGAAAAGGTTCCGGAAGAGTTGAAAGTTCAAGAAGTGAATCGGGAAGAGGTAAAGGAAAAGGTAAAAGAGACACCAAAAGCTCTACCACCTATTCCTAGACCTCCTCCTCCTTTTCCTCAAAAACTTGCGAGGAAGGTTGATGATAGCAAACTCAAAAAATTCTATGACATTCTCAAACAGTTATCGGTAAACATTCCATTCGTGGAAGCATTTCAAGAGATGCCGGGTTTTGCTAAATATTTGAAGGACTTGATCACAAAGAAGAGAACCACCAAGAATGAAGTGGTGAATGTGACTCACTGGGTTAGTTCCATCATTGCAACAACTACCGTTCAAAAGAAAGAAGACCCAGGAGCTTTCACCATTCCATGTACTATTGGGGCACGTGATTTTGCAAGAGATCTTTGTGATAATGGGGCTAGCATTAACTTAATGCCTCTTTCTATTTACAAGCAAGCGGGATTAAGTATGTCGAGGCCTACAAGTATGAGGTTGCAAATGGTCGATCGTTCTATAAAGAGACCGGTGGGAATTGTTGATGATGTGCTTGTAAAAGTGGGAGAGTTCCATCTACCCGCCGATTTCGTAATCCTTGATTGTGCAGTTTGTCGATGCCCCATTTTTCTCATGAAATAGAGTTTATGACATTTGGGCGGACAACTCTTTTCCTTTTGTGAATCGGGTTTGCAATTTAGAAGAGTCGCCACCTAATGATTGAGTGCATTAGGGCACTAAGAAAAAAAATAAAAAAAAAAAAGAACCAGAGAATGGGTAAGGGCTTGAAATTATCTCGGGGGGAAGGTGTTAGGCACCCCCCAAGATCCACTAGTGTGGTTCCCGGCCATGCTATAATTGTGAATTTAAATATAAAAAACATACAAGACAACTTTCACATAACGATTGCAAACAAGGGAAGTATAAAAGTTAAATAAACATGCTGAAGTTCGGAGATAGGCGATTTCATAATTATTTAAGGGATATACAAGTGCAGGAAAAGGGGGTCAAATAATTGGTACAAATAATCAAACAAAGGGAATAACAGAGGCGGAGGTTTGGAGAAGAAACAGTGTTGGAAATCAAATAATTAAAAGAGATTTTTTAGTGATTGAAGTAAAAGAAGAAGTTTAGAGAACTGAAAAATTAACAGCTTTTTCTAAAAAAAGTTCTGGAAAGAAAAGAAAGTAAACAAATAAAGAGGGAGGGGGTCCTAGGTTTATACATAACATGAATCACCCCACACAACACCCGGTAACCATTTATACACGTGGTGCTATCGCGTAGTCATCATATCCATGTTTACCCTTACCCACCCCGTTAAGGTATTAATTCGCGGAATGGTCTCGTTACTTATTGCATGCTATTACCCGCCCCAATCCTATCAGTTCCGGAGGCAGTTGGGACCACTAATCCTAAAGGGAAGGGAGATTGGCTTTTAAGAGTTTTAAAAGGACGAAAGTCTAGTGCGACAAACAAAACACATAAAAGCGGTAAAAGGGGAAACACATAACAGTTAAGGGCTCAAATAGGCCTCCTCATTCAAAGCAACGAATTGTTTAGCATGACTTACAGGTACTGGTTAGGTCCTTAATTATACTTAAACGTTAAAGGGGTGGCTGATTTATCACATATTTTAAGATAAGAAGTCCAAATTAGGCCTGCCTGCTGATTGTAATTATTAAAGACTGGTATAGTTAATTAGTTACCTAATGGTTTGCCTAGGTGAGACCTATAGGCATGATATCTAACAAGGTAAAGCATGCAGATTTTAAGGACGGATTACTGATTTTAGAAATAAACCAATTCTGCATATACTAAATGACATTATTACTGATTTTAGACTCGCGGACGAATCAGATATAAACGATTGCTCCTATAGGCATGAATTCTAAGCGTTACAGATTTTTAAAACGGTTACGTAAGTGCAGGAATCCTATAAGCATGGTATCTAGGATGCGATTGACTATTCTTTAACCCACAGATTGTTTGGCTAGTGACATATGCATATGTAGAAGTGCAGAAACTTATAGGCATGACTTCTATATACGGAAACGCAGACACTTATAGGCATGGTCTCTAATGTGGGAATGCAGAAACTTATGGACATGGTCTCTAATGTAGGAATGCAGAAACTTATATACATGATTTCTAACGAAATGCATAACTTATAGGCAGGATTTCTATATGCAGTAATGAAACAACTTATAGGCAGGATCTCTATATGCAGATACATAAACGAAAAGGTTGTGATTGCAGAAGTAAAGACCTAAAACATGATATCTACCCCATATGCATAACATGAGTGACCCTCCCCCATTTTTACTATACACCCTATAAGTTATTACAAGATTATTACAACTTGAATGAATCCAGAAAAAAGTGAAGAAAATTACATCAGAAAAAATTCCAACGCAAGGAGAGCCTAATTTAGACCTCCTAGTCTGAAACATGAAATAAACCAACTTCAAAAGATCCGATTTCCAAAGCCTTTCTCATCTTTGGGTGTGTCAAAGTTCCAAGGAGCTTCATGAACTCCAGGCAGTGCTTACACCTAAATACATTGCAGGATCAGATTATAGTGCAGTGTGGAAGAGCCAGCCCTCAAATGTCCAAGTTTAGAGGGAACTCAAGGTCCCCAAGGCAA
This sequence comes from Nicotiana attenuata, assembly GCF_001879085.1. Lineage (NCBI taxonomy): Eukaryota > Viridiplantae > Streptophyta > Magnoliopsida > Solanales > Solanaceae > Nicotiana > Nicotiana attenuata. The sequence continues at coordinate 36,953 of NW_017673468.1, forward strand.
GGCTCATAGGAGGGGGGCAGAACTTAGAGTCTAAGAGTAAGTGTAAGTGCAATAGAGGGGAAGTTAGGGAAGGCCATGACAGGCTAGTGGTCATGCCCAGCAATTAGGAATGCTGGCACACCCCTGACCAGCCTGTTAGCTAGATTTGGGAGTTAGAACCCATTGAAGGTCAGGTTCGACTTTAATCAGACATAAAGGTGAGAAAGCAAGCCTTTGAAACACACTCAAAGGTTTGTTTCAGAGCCTCAACAAAACAGATATGAGAGCATGTTTGAACAACAAAGTAAGAAAGCTGATTCAAGATCATGAAGAACATATTTGAGAAAACTCGGACCTTAAACGAGTTCAGAAGAAAGAGATGATACAAACTTAAACAAAAGCAGATGAAGCATGTTTAGCAAGAATACGAACAGAGTTTAGTAAGACAAAAATCAAAGAATCTCAACGTTAAACACATATAGTAAAAGAGCAAAGAAAACATAACAGGATTAACATAGGAGTAACATGTATAGTAGAAAAAAGAAAACTAGACAGACAGTACATGCGTAGCTAAAGAAATCACACGAGCATGATATAGACAACACACATAAAGCAAAGAAGAAGAAAAATCAAAAAGATTTTTGGAAAAATCCTTTCAGAAACCCTAAAATCGAAGACGAACGATTATGAAAAGAACTTTTGGGGAAAACACTTTAAATGTCAAGTGAAGCATAGATACAGCATAGATCTAAACAAACGACATGGAAAGAACCTCGAATAGCTTAGGGTTTCATAGAAACCCTAGAAATGAGAAAGGCTTGGAAGAAGGTCCGATCTTGAGTCGGAGAGGTCAAGAACAGGCTCCTGAGTCTTGAATATGCCGGAGCATGCCGGAGAAGCCATAAAATCAAAGGTCTGAGAAGATCGGAGAGGGAATCATCGAGTTCAGGTCTCGAAGCTTCGAATAACCATGGCTTACTGGTGAAGGTAGGTGAGTACCAACTATCCATGGCCTGAGAAGCCATGGATTCCGGAGACAGGCGGTTGAAAAGGGGTAGGAGGAGGCTAGGGTTCAGGAGAGCTTGAGAGAGTTTGAGAGAGTTTGGGATTCAGAGGTGGCTGAGAAGTAGGGAATGAGGGATCAGGGTAGGTCATTTCGGGTTAAAATGGGAAGGGGGAATTATGGTCGTTGATCTGTACGATCAACGGCCCAGATCTAAAGGGGTAGGTGGGAACCGGGTAGGGTCGTTTGAATTGGGTTATGGGTTGGGTCGGATTAAAAAATGGGCCAGTCCGGTTGGGGTTGAGATTGGGCCAATTAAGGGTTAAAATTGAAATGTAAAAGAGGCTGTAATTGAAATGAAATGAGGCTGAATGTTAAATAGCCAGTTTTACCCTTTTTATTTATTTAAAAAATAGCAAAATGATTTTTAAAAATAAATTAAAAGCACTGAACCAATTAGTAATATATAAAAGTTAATTAAAAAATATTGGAATCAATTTTATAATTATAGAAATGCTATTAAACCTAAAATAGGCAAAAAACTCAATTGTATGTATTTTGGCTTTTAAAATACCAAATAAAATTGTAATAATATACAAAAATCACCCAAAGTTGATAGTTTTGGGAATAGTTACTGATTTTTGTATTGCTAAAATGGACAATAAATTGATTTTAAAAATCTTTAAAATTTATGAAAAATACCAAAACACTTGGGCATGCTTATATATGCATATATATGTTATTTTGAAAGTATTTTGTATATGAAAAAAAATACGTAGGGAAAAATTGGGTATCAACAGCTGCCCCTCGTTACCCGGGAAGGATGAAAGAGTTGTCGGGTAAAGATATGATGGACAATTTTGACCGAACGAAACAATTTGAAGAATTTTGACCGAGCTCGGGTTTCTGAGCCACCTACATATCCTTGGTTTTACAGGAATCAGGCCGTATGTAGTTCAGGATCCATCGGCGGAACATGCCGGTGGAGATTTTTTCAAGAACGGACGAGATATTCGGGTTGGGAAAGACGGTCAAAGTCTAACAGGCTGCGGGAACTGGAGCGGGATCGCTCCTGCTGCGACGGCCGTTGCTAGCCGATTTACCTGCAAATAAACAACACGAGTGCATATATTGTGTATAAATTTAAACGTGATGCAAGTTCCCGTTGGACTATGAATGCTGTCTTTGGACGGTTAGGATGACGTCCTCGGACCATGATGTCCTGGGCCATGAAACATATAATAAAGGATTCTCAAGCTATGAAATGAAGTTCTCGGGCTATGGGAATGATGCCTCCGAACCATGATGCCTTTGAATAATGCAATACAGAGAGAAAGTGGGGTCCTCAGGTCATGGCATGACGTTCTCGGGCTATGAAAATGGTGCCTCTGAACAATGATGCCTTTGGACGATTTGGCGATCTTACAGCCCATGAAATGCAGCAGGTGGCGATCTTTCAGCCGGCACAAGGCGTAAAAATAAAAGATGGCGATATTTCATCCGTGAAAAAAATATAGATAAAATGGCGATCTTTCAGCCGATGCAGGATTTAAATGAGGTGGCGATATTTCAGCCATGCAAATGGAGGTAGAGCTTAACCTCGGGAGGCAGAATAGTAGCCTTATGCAATAATGGAGACAGAGCTTAGTTTCGGAAGGCAGAATAGTAGCCCTATGCAATGCAAAATGCAAATGGAGGTAGCGCTTAACCTCGGAAGGCAGAATAGTAGCCTTATGCAATAAAGGAGACAGAGCTTAGTCTCGGAAGGCGGAATAGTAGCCTTATGCAATGCAAAATGGAAATGGAGGTAGAGCTTAACCTCAGAAGGCAGAATAGTAGCCTTATGCAATAATGGAGACAGAGCTTAGTCTCGAAAGGCAGAATAGTAGCCTTATGCAATGCAAAATGCAAATGGAGGTAGAGCTTAACCTCGGAAGGCATAATAGTAGCCTTATGCAATAAAGGAGACAGAGCTTAGTCTCGGAAGGCAGAATAGTAGCCTTATGCAATAATGGAGACAGAGCTTAGTCTCGGAAGGCAGAATAGTAGCCTTATGCAGAAGATGAGAGACGAATAGTAATAAAGATTTCTTAGCTGATAGCTGATAGCTGGTTGCCGATTATGGCTGCTGGGGACATTGTATTCGGATAGCGGTTGTGAGGCGATAATTCCGAGAGTTGTATTCCTGAAAAGTGTGAGTGTATAAATGTATTCGATGATTTGTGACTTGGGTGCCTGCACCCAAAGGAAAATCGTGAGTTTTGTAAAGGGAAAAGGTTAGCTCGTGTTCCTGCTGACTTCGCTTGACCGGCTCGGCTCTGTTTTGGTGATACTGTAGGTACCCTTGGGGTAGCGTTGTTAAACAAAGCAATTTTGATAATAAACATGCATGAGTTTGTTAAAGATATGACATGTGTATATATATTTAAGAAATAGTTTTTAGATGAACCAACGACTGTGATGTGGTTCAAGACATTGCGACCTCTCCTACTGCGGAATTTTGAGGGTCCTCCTCAAAATTCTGCCCCAGTTTACCGGGTTGCTGCTTCTTGACGATTGCTTGCGATGATCGGCTGAAGTTACTTCGGAATTTTGAGGGTCCTCCTCAAAATTCTGTCCCAGTTTCCAATTGCAGGGGAAAATGAAGATTTTATTGAATTGTGACCCAACCCATAAGGCTGCCTACGTATCCCCTCTTAAATGGGAATCAGTTCAGACGTAGTTCAAATTACATAAGGAAATCATAAATGGTTACACATAGTATCGTTTGACTGCGTCAGAGTTGATTGGTTTTGGCCAAACTTCTCCGTCCATTTCTGTAAGTATGAGGGCTCCTCCTGTTAGAACCCGATGAACCATGTATGGGCCCTTCCAGTTGGGAGAGAACTCCCCTTTGGCTTCATCTTGATGTGGAAAAATCTTCTTTAACACCAGTTGTCCTGGTGTGAACCGTCTTGGTCTGACTCTCTTGTTGAAAGCTCGAGACATTCTGTTCTGATAAAGTTGACCATAGCAAACTGCATTCATTCTTTTACCATCTATGAGGGCTAGCTGTTCGTAACGACTCTACACCCGTTCTGCATCATCGATCTCTGCTTCCTGTATGATTCTTAGGGAGGGAATTTCTACCTCGGCGGGAATGACCGCCTCTGTACCATAAACCAACATATAGGGAGTTGCACCAGTTGATGTGCGGACTGTGGTACGATACCCTAACAAAGCAAATGATAGCTTCTCATGCCACTGCTTATGCTTTTCTACCATCTTTCTCAGTATCTTCTTGATGTTCTTGTTAGCGGCTTCTACTGCTCCGTTCATCTGAGGCCTGTAAGCTATAGAATTCTTGTGTTTGATCTTGAAGGTTTCGCACATGGCTTTCATCAAATCACTATTGAGGTTGGAGCCATTGTCAGTAATGAGTGATTCTGGGATCCCGAATCGACAAATGATACGGTCACGGACGAAGTCTGCCACGACTTTCTTAGTCACTGCTCTGTAAGATGCTGCTTCAACCCATTTGGTGAAATAATCAATTGCTACTAGGATAAACCTGTGCCCGTTTGATGCGGCAGGTTCGATCGGTCCGATAACATCCATTCCCCAGGCGACGAACGGCCATGGCGAGCTTGTTGCATTAAGCTCATTTGGAGGCACTTTTATCATATCTGTATGGATCTGATAGCGGTGGCACTTTCGAACATACTGGATGCAGTCCGTCTCCATAGTCATCCAAAAATAACCTGCCCGGAGTATCTTCTTGGCTAAGACAAAACCGTTCATATGTGGACCACAGGTCCCGGCATGAATCTCCTCTAGTAGTTTAGATGCTTCCTTCGCGTCAACGCACCTCAGCAAACCTAAATCCGGAGTTCTCCTATACAGGATTCCCCCACTGTGGAAGAAATTATTGGATAATCTTCGCAGTGCGCGTTTCTGCGTAACATTTGCAAGCTCCAGATATTCTCCTCTAGCTAAGTATCCCTTGATGTCGTGAAACCAAGGCTTTCCGTCTACTTCTTCCTCGACATGAGCACAGTACACTGGCTGATCATGAATCTTTACGGGTCTATGAAATTCTTATCTGGATGTTGAATCATAGATGATAGGGTAGCCAATGCATCGGCAAACTCATTCTGGACTCTGGGAACATGCCGGAACTCTGTCTTTGTGAACCTCTTCCTCAACTCCTGTACATGATGCAAATATGGGAGTATCTTGGAGTTCTTAGTTGCCCATTCTTCTCGGACCTGATATATAAGTAAATTCGAATCTCCAATCACTAGCAACTCTTGGACGTTCATGTCAATGGCCATCTTGAGCCCTAATATGCAAGCTTCGTACTCGGCCATATTGTTGGTGCATGGGAACATGAGTTTGGCGGATACCGGATAATGCTAGCCGGTTTCTGATACTAGGACTGCCCCTATGCCAACTCCTTTGGAATTTGCTGCTCCATCGAAAAACATCCTCCAGCCATCATAAGATTCTGCAATGTCTTCTCCTACAAATGATACCTCCTCATTAGGAAAATACGTCTTCAGAGGCTCGTATTCTCCATCCACAGGGTTCTCAGCGAGGTGATCTGCTAAGGCCTGTCCTTTGATTGCTTTCTGAGTCACGTAGACAATGTCGAATTCACTCAGCAGGATCTGCCACTTGGCTAGCTTGCCAGTGGGCATGGGCTTCTGAAAGATGTACTTTAATGGTCCATTCTTGATATGAGATACGTGGTGTAAGCACAGAAATAATGCCTCAACTTCTGGGCTACCCAAGTCAGAGCACAACAAGTGCGTTCCAATAGAGAATACCGGGCTTCGTACGGGGTGAACTTCTTGCTGAGATAATAGATGGCCTGCTCTTTTCTCCTCGTTTCATCATGCTGCCCTAAAACACAACCAAACGCTCCATCTAGCACCGCAAGGTAGAGTAACAGGGGTCTACCTGGCTCGGGCGGAACCAAAACTGGCGGCGTTGATAGGTACTCCTTAATTCTATCGAAGGCTTTTTGGCAGTCGTCAGTCCATTTGGTAGCGGCGTCCTTCTTTAGCATCTTGAAGATTGGCTCACAGATGACAGTAGATTGTGCTATGAACCGGCTGATGTAGTTAAGTCTCCCTAAGAAGCTCATTACCTCCTTCTTGCTCTTCGGCGGCGGCAATTCTTGAATAGCTTTGGCCTTTGATGGATCCAATTCTATCCCTCGGCGACTCGCAATGAACCCAAGTAGTTTTCCGGCAGGAACCCCAAACGCACACTTTGCGGGATTCAGCTTTAGGTTGTACCTTCTCAGTTTATTGAAGAATTTCCTCAAATCTTCCATGTGATCAGCGGCTTTCTTGGATTTGATGATGACGTCTTCTACATATACTTCGATCTCCTTGTGTATCATGTCATGAAAAATGGTGGTCATGGCCCTCATGTAGGTGGCCCCTGCATGTAGATGACGTCTTCTACATATACTTCGATCTCCTTGTGTATCATGTCATGAAAAATGGTGGTCATGGCCCTCATGTAGGTGGCCCCTGCATTTTTTAACCCAAACGGCATCATTTTGTAGCAATACATGGCGTAATGAAAGCTGATTTCTCAGCATCCTCTTCATCCATCCATATCTGATGGCATCTAGCAAAACAATCAACGAATGACTGCAACTCGTGATTGGCGCAGTTGTCAATCAAGATGTGTATATTCGGCAAGGGGAAGTCGTCTTTTGGACTAGCCCGGTTGAGATCCCGGTAGTCGACACAGACTCTGACCTTCCCGTCCTTCTTCGGTACCGGCACAATATTGGCTAACCATGTCGGATACTCCACTACCCTGAGAACCTTAGCTTTGACCTGCTTAGTGACTTCTTCCTTGATTTTCAAACTCATGTCTGGCTTGAACTTTCTGAGCTTCTGTTTTGCCGGCGGACAGGTCGGATCAGTCGGTAATTTGCGAGCCACAATGGGTATGCTTAGACCAGTCATGTCATCATATGACCATGCGAATATGTCCTCATATTCCCTTAGAAATTCCATATACTCTTCCTTTTCTGCATCTCCCAGATTGACGATCTCAGTCTCGTCCAGGTTGGACTTAGGTCTATTCTCAAAATTCTCAACTTCTTTAACAATTTCTTCCGGTATATCATCTTTCTCTGAGTCTATGTCCGTTCGTTGCGTTGTCTCGTTGCATGTCACAGTCATTGGTTCATCAAGATAAGTAATAGTAATGCCCGAGGCATGCCGGGCTCTGGTGGTTCTGACAGTCCAGTTGTTGAGGCGTGCTCCTCTGCTTACTGCCTGTATGGAAGCCAGAGTTCACGAACTAACCTTTGGGGAGGGGAATAAACAAAAGTAAAAACAAAAAGGTAACAAGTTAGTAAGGATTATACGAAAAGATGTTGCAATATTTAAACACGTAGTGCGGGGAATATAAAGCGTGTCCTAATTTTGGGGGGGACCTCGTTGTGCCCGAGGTAGGCCTAGCGACAAGTAAATTTGGAGAACTTAGAATGCTAAATGCCTTATTTTATTGATAAGAGAAATAAGACGAATCCTAAAACGACACTAAATAACATGAAATAAAAATGTCACTAGTGGCCATAGGCCTTATTACATTTTCCAAAGGAAAAAATAAAATCCTATCTATTTGGTCCCAGAAGGACCTTCCCCAGATTCGGCGTCCTTGGCTCCATCGAACAGCTTTCCCAACTAGCGAAGTCCCAGCAATAGGTAGGCCCTGGCTAGGTGTCCGCCTTCGGTTCCTTCAGCATTTTGGCAATCTTCGACCCTTTTGAGAAACGATTTTGGTCACTAGAGTGTAAATCTTTTCACCAGCTTAGCAATCTTGGGTGGATGTTAGTGACCATGCCGAATCTGGGGACTTCGTGCCTCATTTTCTGCAATGCAAAAGGTTAGGCCCTTTTCTCCCACCAGACTTGACTATTTTAATATCAATAATTGGCATAACAAGCATTTAGTTCTCCAAATGAATGCACAGAACGTGGTAGTGTCCGTTTGGGTTTCAAGGAAACCCAGTAGACTTTGGACGAGGCTATCTTAAAGAGTCATTATGCGGACAACATGACTGACTCGGATAAGTTTGACCATGATGCATGCATAATTTAAAGAGAAATGGTTTCTATGGGGTATTAGACTGGTACCCTTGAGCGAACAACTCAAGAGGGAAAGGCGCGGAACCGTCAACTACACCGTTGATCGACTGGTTTTACCGCAAATATGCCTTTGCCGGATTTAGGGGGTGATAATATTGGAAGGGCGCAACCACTCATTATAAGCGTTGCTATGGTATTTTGTTTGGCACGAGTGGAATATGATGTTGAAGAATGCAATTACAATAACTAACAAGTTGTCATAAACTTTCACGTTCATAAAATAATAATTACAACAGTTTCTCATAATTTATAACATTATTGAAAGAAAGCGGTAAAGGAAAACAATAAAAGAAAAGAAATGAAGAGCCAAGTCAGTTTCGTAGTGGAGGAAGGAATAAATATTTAAAGGCATTTAAACAAATAAAGGCATATAAAGAAGCATAAAGTCACAAATAGCATGGAAATGGTAAAAGCCTTAAAGAAATCCCCAGCAGAGTCGCCATGCTGTCGATGCCCCCTTTTTCTTGCGAAATCGGGCTTATGACATTTGGGCGGACAACTCTTTTCCTTTTTGGGAATCGGGTTTGCAATTTAGAAGAGTCGCCACCTAATGATTGAGTGCATTAGGACATTAAGAATAAAAATAAAAATAAAAAGAACCAGAGAATGGGTAAGGGCTTGAAATTATCTCGGGGGGAAGGTGTTTGGCACCCCCCAAGATCCACTAGTGTGGTTCCCGGCCATGCTATAATTGTGACTTTAAATATAAACAATAAGTAAACATACAAGACAGCTTTCACATAATGATTGCAAACAAGGGAAGTATAAAAGTTAAATAAACATGCTGAAGTTCGGAGATAGGCGATTTCATAATTATTTAAGGGATATACAAGTGCAGGAAAAAGGGGTCAAATAATTGGTACAAATAATCAAACAAAGGGAATAAAAGAGGCGGAGGTTTGGAGAAGAAACAGTGCTGGAAATCAAATAATTAAAAGAGATATTTTAGTGATTGAAGTAAAAGATGAAGTTTAGAGAACTGAAAAATTAACAGCTTTTCTAAAAAAAAGTTCTGGAAAGAAAAGAAAGTAAACAAAAAAGAGGGAGGGGGTCCTAGGCTATACATAACATGGATACCCCACACAACACCCGGTAACCATTTATACACGTGGTGTTATCGCGTGGTCATCATATCCATGTCTACCCTTACCCACCCTGCTAAGGTATTAAATCGTGGAATGGTCTCGTTACTTATTGCATGCTATTACCCGCCCCAATCCTATCAGTCCCGGAGGCAGTTGGGACTACAAATCCTAAAGGAAATGGAGATTGGATTTTCAGAGTTTTAAAAGGACAAAAGTCTAGTGCGACAAACAAAACACATAAAAGCAGTAAAAGGGGAAACACATAACAGTTAAAGGCTCAAATAGGCCTCCTCATTCAAAGCAACGAATTGTTTAGCATGACTTACATGTACTGGTTAGGTCCTTAATTAAACTTAAACGTTAAAGGGGTGGCTGATTTATCACATATTTTCAGATAAGAAGTCCAAATTAGGCCTGCCTGCTGGTTGTAATTATTAAAGACTGGTATAGTTAATTAGTTACCTAATGGTTTGCCTAGGTGAGACCTATAGGCGTGATATCTAACAAGCTAAAGCATACTGATTTTAAGGAAGGATTACTGTTTTTAGAAATAAACCAATTCTGCAGATACTAAACGACATTATTACTGATTTTAGACTCGCGGATGAATCAGATTTAAACGATTGCTCCTATAGGCATGAATTCTAAGCGTTACTGATTTTTAAAACGGTTACGTAAGTGCAGGAATCCTATAAGCATGGTATCTAGGATGCGATTGACTATTCTTTAACCCATAGATTGTTTTCCCAGTGACATATGCATATGCAGAAGTGCAAAAACTTATAGGCATGACTTCTATATGCGGAAATGAAGACACTTATAGGCATGGTCTCTAATGTGGGAATGCAGAAACTTATAGACATGGTCTCTAATGTAGGAATGCAGAAACTTATATACATGATTTCTAACGAAATGCATAACTTATAGGCAGGATTTCTTTATGCAGTAATGAAACAACTTATAGGCAGGATCTCTATATGTAGTAATGAAAGAACTTATAGGCAGGATCTCTATATGCAGATGCATAAACGAAAAGGTTGTGATTGCAGAAGTAAAGACCTAAAACATGATATCTACCCCATATGCATAACATGAGCGACCCTCCCCCATTTTTACTATACACCCCATAAGTTATTACAAGATTATTACAACTTGAATGAATCCAGAAAAAAGTAAAGAAAATTACATCAGAAAAAATTCCAAACAAGGAGAGCCTAATTTAGCGTCCTAGTTTGAAACATGAAATAAACCAACTTCCAAAGATCAGATTTCCAAAGCCTTTCTCATCTTTGGGTGTGTCAAAGTTCCAAGGAGCTTCATAAACTCCAGGCAGTGCTTACACCCAAATACATTGCAGGATCAGATTATAGTACAGTGTGGAAGAGCCAGCCCTCAAATGTCCAAGTTCAGAGGGAACTCAAGGTCCCCAAGGCAAGGCTCATAGGAGGGGGCAGAACTTAGAGTCTAAGAGTAAGTGTAAGTGCAATAGAGAGGGAGTTAGGGAAGGCCATGACAGGCTAGTGGCCATGCCCAGGAAATAGGAATGCTGGCACACCCCTGACCAGCCTGTTAGCTAGATTTGGGAGTTAGGACCCATTGAAGGTCAGGTTCGGACCTGGGCAGTAATTTGGATACAGCCAGGCCATGAACTTTAACTCAGCACATAGAAGGGAATGGGGGTATGGAAAATTTATAACAAACAGTAAACATAAAAGAAAGTAACATATTTAATACAGAACATGAGCAGCAAAGTAGGCAAGAGTGTAGTGACTGTAAAATAAACACATAGGGAAGAAGCTAAAATCAAAATCGAGACATACCAGTTTCAGGGAAAACAAATAAGTAAACCAGCAGTCTTGAAAAGCCAAGTTGCAAGCAAAGTAGTACAAAAGTCTCAGAAGAGAGTAGAGAATTGAAAGAGTATTGTGATTGAGAGTATGCGTGTGAGAGTATGAGTATTGAACTTTGGATTCAAAAGTTCAAAGTTCTAAGTTATTTTAGTGTTGAAGGGTCGAGCCCCTTTTATAGTGCAGCAAACAAGTAAGAACAAGGTAAGGAAATAACATTGTAATCAATCTCCCTTTAGTTAAGGGATTCTGATTTCAAACGGGTAAAAACAATTAAGGAAAGGGATTTGAAAAAATATTTTCCAGGCACTACAATAAAGGGTAAATACATAGCAGTTATTTAAGGCAACAGCCCAATGGTACACGGTTTGTGTGAAATAAGGAAAGGGAATCAATCAGACAACTAGTAAAATCAAAGTTACAGGCTTTTACTCGAATGAATTAAGTCAGGAAAGGGGTAAAGAAAGGTTTAATTTAAAGAAAATCAGTAAAAATCAAGTAAACACTATTAAAGGAATTCGAAATAAATTAGTAGTTGGCAAAAACCCTTTTGAAAGAAGAACTTCTCATATATAAAGCAGACAAATCAAACAAAAGAATCGTCATGTTACTTAGAAAAATAGTTCTAGCATTGAAAGGTTCAGAATCATAAGCAAGAGGATACGAGTCCAATTGCAGACTCACAATGAGTCTGAGAGTCCAGGGTCCCAAAGTGGAACCCTAACTCGAACACAAAATCAAAATCGTCAAGGGGAACCCCCAAATCCTAGGGTTTCAACTTGAATCAGACATAAAGGTGAGAAAGCAAGCCATTGAAACAGACTCAAAGGTTTGTTTCAGAGCCTCAACAAAACAGATATGAGAGCATGTTTGAACAACAAAGTAAGAAAGCTGATTCAAGATCATGAAGAACATATTTGAGAAAACTCGGACCTTAAACGAGTTCAGAAGAAAGAGATGATACAAACTTAAACAAAAGTAGATGAAGCATGTTTAGCAAGAATACGAACAGAGTTTAGTAAGACAAAAATCAAAGAATCTTAACGGTAAACATATATAGTAAAAGAGCAAAGAAAACATAACAGGATTAACATAGGAGTAACATGTATAGTAGAAAAAAGAAAAGTAGACAGACAGTACACGCGTAGCAAAAGAAATCACACGAGCATGATATAGACAACACACATAAAGCAAAGAAGAAGAAAAATCAAAAATATTAATGGAAAAATCCTTTCAGAAACCCTAATATCGAATACGAACGATTTTGAAAAGAACTTTTGGGGAAAACACTTTAAATCAAGTGAAGCATAGATACAGCATATATCTAAGAAAACGACATGGAAAGAACCTCGAATAGCTTAGGGTTTCGGAGAAACCCTAGAAATGAGAAAGGCTTGGAAGAAGGTCCGATCTTGAGTCGGAAAGGTCAGGAATCAGGCTCCTGAGTCTTGAATATGCCGGAGCATGCCGGAGAAGCCATGGAATCAAAGGTCTGAGAAGATCGGAGAGGGAATCATCGAGGTCAGGTCTCGAAGCTTCGAACAACCATGGCTTACTGGTGAAGGTAGGTGAGTACCAACTATCCATGGCCTGAGAAGCCATAGATTCCGGTGACAGGCGGTTGAAAAGGGGTAGGAGGAGGCTAGGGTTCCGGAGAGCTTGAGAGAGTTTGAGAAAGATTGGGATTCAGAGGCGACTGAGAAGTGGGGAATGAGGGATTAGGGTAGGTCATTTGGGGTTAAAATGGTAAGGGGGAATTATGGTCGTTGATCTGTACGATCAACGGCCTAGATCTAAAGGGGTAGGTGGGAACCGGGTAGGGTCGTTTGAATTGGGTTATGGGTTGGGTCGGATTAAAAAATGAACCGGTCCGGTTGGGGTTGAGATTGGGTCAATTAAGGGTTAAAATTGAAATGTAAAAGAGGCTGTAATTGAAATGAAATGAGGCTAAATGTTAAATAGCCAGTTTTACCGTTTTTATTTATAAAATAGTAAAATGATTTTAAAAACAAATTAAAAGTACTGAACCAATTAGTAATATATAAATGTTAATTAAAAAAAATGCTGGGACCAATTTTATAATTATAGAAATGCTATTAATCCTAAAATAGGCTAAAATTGCAATTGTATGTATTTTGGCTTTTAAAAATACCAAATAAAATTGTAAAAATATACAAAAATCACCTTAACTATATTTTGGTGTAAGTATGAGAATGAAATAAACTATTCACCAAAGTTGAATGTTTTGGGAATAGTTACTGATTTTTGTATTGCTAAAATGGACAATAAATTAATTTTAAAAATCTTTAAAATTTATAAAAAAAAAAAACAAAACACTTGGGCATGCTTATATATGCATATATATGTTATTTTGAAAGTATTTTGTATATGAAAAAAATTACGTAGGAAAAAATTGGGTATCAACAACACTTTATGGGTATATGAGAATCATGGAATGATTTGAATTGTTATTCGTGAGAGATATAGTGCGCATGGAGTAGGAATTTACTCGATTGCTTAGAGGTGTGGATTACTTCTTTGGGTTTTATTGTGCTAATGGGGAACATGTCGTTCAGTCTGTTTGGTCTGTTTAATTGAGATTTGAGCAGAGTGGTAGATTCTCGAGAATGGTTCTAATGGATTCAAGATTTAAATGTTGCAATTGGGAACTTTCAGGATTTGTATATGGCTAGAAACTGAGATTTTCATTGGAGGGTGTCGAGACTCACGGTATTTCTATATCATTATGGAGTTTACATTTTAGTATCAGTAAGGTGAAGGAAACGACTTCAGAAGGTCTCTTCAGAATGGGCGTCTTGGTTGTGCTATTTGTTTTTGGGTGCTTAAGAGGGAATACAGCGACCTATGGGCCTTAAGGTGATGTGGGTTTATGGTAGGATCCCTTGTGGTGAGCTTTGGGTAAGGATCGTGGTGTTCTGGCAAGGAGAAGTGTCAACTTAAGGGTAATTCGGAAGGAACTCAAAGAAATACAACAGTTGGGTAGTAGGTTAGATCAGCACGATAATGGGTATGATCGGTTCTTTGGGTAATTATGATGTGGTGAGACTCTACAGGTGTTTTGTGATAATGCTCTTGGGTTTTGGAGGCCTGCATGGCTTGGTTGAGTTAGAGAGATTCAGTCATGATGGTTTGGTTATGTGCAAATGGGTTTCGGAGAGTTCTTGATGGTTTCTACTACAGTTTGAGATGGATATTTCCTACTGGCGAGAGGAGCATGTTGCGTATTGTGATTTTATCCTTGGTGAGATCAAATGGAAGGTTTCCGACTAACCGGGTAGGTATTCTGCTTGTGACTCAGAGATGATTATGAGATTCTCGTACTTTCATATGATGGCATGATAGATGCGATATGTTGTATAGGATTGAGATTTGCATATGCAAGTCACGGTTCAGTTTTGAAAGGAAGGTCTTGGATTCTTAGACAACATGGATGGTTTACAATGTTTAGATGAATGTTATAACTATTTGGTATTGCTTGAGGAGAGTGTGCATTTCAGAAGGTGCACTGTGTTTTGACTTCAGATGCTTCATTGGTATTGCGGACCGACTACTAATATTCAGATTTTGCTATGTGGCATGGAAGAAAATTATGGAAGTATTCCTCGTGGGATGGTCACGTGTGAGAGATGTGCTAAACATTCGGGCGGTGGAGTTGGGATCGGATATAGTGATTCGTGTGTCTAATGAATTTGGAGACCGGGAGTTCTCGAAAACAGATTGTTTCGTGGTTGCGGACTGTGAAGATGTGGCCAAAGCTAGCCAGATGATAGTATTCTTTATGGTTCAGTCATTGTGGATTTTCGGAGGGCTATGTATCTATTTGTGGGTGACCAGAGTTGATTTGGGGTCCATTGGTAGGCCCAATGAGGATGTGTGTTCTACACCGGGTCGGATTGGTTGACTCCATACTACTGTTGTTGAGGGATGTGCCATTCGGGTAGAGTTGAGCTTATTCGTGTTCTGGTATGTTCTATGTATTACTCATCTATGCTACGAGGGGTGTGATTCGTTGGTTATATGCACACTGGGTGCGGTTCTATTGGAGCCTTATATTAGGATTTGAGCGAGATAGTTATTTGGGTGATGCATGATTGATTGCGCATTGGTTATGTTCTTTCTGGTTTGTGTGGCATTGTGTCATTTGCTTCTCCGTGGTTATGGTCATTCACCTTGGGTACTTGATGCCGAATTGCACGTGGTTATCGATTTTGAGCAGAGTGGCTTAAAATATTTCCTATGGACCAGTGTTTGGAGGGGGTCGCGTATTGCAGCAGAGTTATGTTGAGATATGGTCCTTTGTGTTAGATAACATTGCATTGTGTGGTACTTGTTGAACTTGCGGGATGGTTCTCTCTCTTGAGTCATTTTCTATGATTGAGTACATTTGGAATGTTTCTTATTGGTGCACGGATTGCACGTGTTGTGGCTTTAAATTGTATTGATGTGGCATGTCACTAGAGTGGTTGTGTTGGATGAGATGAGGTCATTGGACCTAGAATGGATACTATCAGATTTGATTACAGCATGTATGGAGGATAATATCGGAAGTCGGCATAGAAATTGGCCATAGTTCTTGTCGAAGGAGGGAGAGTTCAATGACTTGTTGGTCTAATAAGTGGTTACGAGTTTCTGCATGTTTCTTTCATCATTGGCAATGTACAAAAGGTTCAGAACAAGATTTTGGTTGATATGAGGTTCATTACCGGTGTCGAGTTGGTTATCGAGGAGCTATTACGGTCGGAAGTTATCGCTATGGGTATTTGAGTAGTGTGGTATATCCTGTGATTGTGTCTTGGGTCATGGTTATGGCTTGACACAGCTTGTTCAGACTTATACAATGTGTACATGCGAAGTTCGGGTCTTGTAGTAATTCCAGATGTTGGAAATTGGATACTGTGGTTTACGGACTAAGGATGGAGTAATGATATTTAGTTGTGTGGTGTTGTCGGGCCTAGTTTAAATAGGGTTTCGTGGGATCACCCACGGGTATGTACATGGTAAGGTTACACGGCGGTTTGACGGCTTAGGAACAACTCTTGGCACGTTCGAGGACGAACGTATGTTTAAGTGGGGGAGAATGTAACGACCCGACCAGTTGTTTTGAGCACTTGCATTTCATGAGTAGTTCCGTATGATATATTAGGACTTATGTGCAAAATTTGAGTTCATTCCGAGTTGATTTGGTATGTTTCGGCGTGAGTTTTTGGAAGTCGAAAGTTCATTAAGTTTGATTTGAGGTGCGTTTCGTCGTTTCGATGTTGTTGTGCGTGATTTGAGGCCTCGAGTAGGTCCGTGTTATGTTATGGGACATGTTGGTACGTTCGTAAGGAGTCCCGAGGGGCTCGGGTGAGTTTCGGATAGGTTTGGATTATGTTGCGCTCGTTTTTCTTATGTTTCGACGTCGTTTCTTGAAGCATAAATGGTACCACATTGATCAAATGAGCTCCGATTTCTTTTTATTGAAGCATTAGATCTGTATCGTAATTACGGAACCATAGCAAAAAGAATATGTCAAATTTGGACATCATATGAGGATTTTATGGTCATTTTTCCAAGAATTGGGTTGCTAAATTTTTCAGATTAATTACGAAATTACCACTGACTACGTATTTAAATTTCTATACTATTTTCAAATATTGAAACAAACTTATCTCCTTCAATATAAGGTCAAATGGAGTGATTCAACGGCCTAACTTGACTAGAATTTCACAAAGAATCCATTAGAGGCATCAAAAGCGAGTTTCAGGATCATTTAGCATATGAAACGAAGCAGAACAGCTGGGCAAATATATTTAATATCAAGGGTTTGTTCATTTGGTCATATTGTGAGCTGGGGAGCTCGGATTTAGACAATTTTTGGAAGCGATTTTCACCATATGGATTGGGATAAGTGTTCTATACTCGATTTTGGTTATATTTCGTGAATCCATCTTCGTTTATAGCATTTGATTGATGATTTCAAAGTGAAATTTGGGGTTCTGTCTAAAATTTCATAAAGTGAATTTTTGAGTTTTGAACATCGATTCGGAGTGGTATTTGAGTGAAACTAGTATGGTTGAACTCGTAATTGAATGGGTTATCGGATTTTGTGAGTTTTATCGGGTTCCGAGGCTGGGCCCGGGTTTGACTTTTTGGTCGATTTTGGGATTTTGATTAAAGATTCAAACTTTATCGATTGGGTTTGTTTCCTTTGGCATTATTTGATGTATTTAAGTTGCTTTTGGCTAGTTTCAAGTTGTTCGGAGGTCGGTATGCGCGGTGTGGCATTTTTGGAGCATCGTTTGGCTTGCTGGGTATTGCATTTGGCTTGTTTGAGGTAAGTAACTCTTCTAAACTTGGTGCCAAGGGTATGAAACCCCGAATTACGTGCTATGTTGAGGTAACGCACATGCTAGGTGACGGGCGTGTGGCTTGCACCGCGTGAATTGTGACTTCGTTTTTTCTGTGGTATTGTGTAGTTACCCGATCTTACTTGTAATCATGAAATTTCTACGTACGTGAGCTATTGAGCTGTGATCCATGTTAGAAACCATGGGCTACATGCTTATCCTGTTAGGACCCACTGAGGTCATTTTTGTTATTGAGTTATCTGCTTTCATTGTTGTATATACTCAGTCATATGCATTCATATGCATATCATATCTCAGTCTCTGTTACCATTTATTGGCATATCATATCATCATTTTGGGCTAGTTTCATGGCATTATGAGCCCGAGAAACTGGAAAGATTGATGACTGAGTGAGGCCGGGGGCCTGAGCGTGACTGATATTATAGGATCGGGCTGCACGCCGCAACGTGTTTTATTGATTACATATATGGGATCGGGCTGAACGTTGCAGCGGTTATTTTGATTTATGATAGCGCTTGGGCTGAAGGAGCCCCTCCGGAGTCTACACACACACCCAGCGAGCGCGGTTGATTATATTGAGGGATGGATCTTCCCTGGACATGGATCTTGTCCGAAGCATTTATATACCTGGGATGGATCTTCCCCACAGGCTAGATTTGGCCCTACTCAGTACTGAATGACTGATGGTCAGTTGATGTATATATTCCGGGATGGATCTTCCTTGGGGCGAATTGGCGATGTACAGTACTGAGTGGTTGAGCATGATGAGTGGAAAGTGTGAGACAGTGAGACTGAGTATTATGAGAGTGTGAGTACATGAGTTCATCTCTTTGATACATTACATTGACATGCACACATGACATAAAAGCATAGATATGCATTTTTCTCATGCTGTACGGTATCACGTCATTCATGACTTCTCACACATATTGACATATGGGCACAAAGAGGTATTTTACACTTGCTATTTGGAAAGAAAATGAAACATCTTATTTATTGTTGAAGGGATTCTTGAGAAAAATTACAGTTTTCAAACTTACTCGTATTTTCGATGATTCGGTAAAGGATTTGGGTTTTCACTGATATACTTGAAAATCGGAACTATTTTTTTCAGGAAACTGTGAAAAAGCTGAGCATTTTATCTCTGAGTTACTTCTTTATTACTTGATTTACGTTGCTACAAATTGTTATTGGCTATTGGTGTTGGACCTGACCTTTGTTCCAGCTTGTCACTACTCTCAACCTAAGGTTAGGTTTGTTACTTATTGAGTACATGGGGTCGGTTGTACCCATACTACACTTCTGCACCTTACGCGCAGATGTTGGCTGCTGATGTTGCTGTGTTTGATGGGATCTGGATTTGAAGATGTACCTGCGTTCCGGTTGTAGCTGCCTCTTGTTCATGGTAGCCTTAGAATATAAAAATTTGTTTGTGTACTTTTCGAACAGATGATGTATTTATTTCATACAAGCTTTGTAAATTCTAATCTTAGAAGCTCATGATTTGTACTACCATTCCTTGGGTAATGTATATGATTTAGATATTTTATTACTTAATTGTCTTATTAAATTTTATTGGAATTGGGTAATTGTTAATTTGCTTACCTAGCGGGTTGGTTAGGTGCCATCACGACTAGTTTAATATTGGGTCGTGACAATTACCTTGATCTGTTTTGAATCATCAGAACAGATAAAGAGTATTCTCTTACTCTTAAAACGTGAAATTAAAGCATGTCTATAGAAATACATAATGCTCACACATTAAACAGTAACAACAAACACTCGAAACTCGAAAGTTGAAGTTTAATTTGCCGAATGGGGTTCTAACTCTATGTTACAAATGTTTGTTATCGAAACATGATAAATTATATTCATAATTACCATCAGCGGATACTGAACAACATAGCTAAAAGGTAGGCTCTGATACCACGATTTGGAATTTAATCACATACATAAAGCTGTCCCATCGGAAATTAATTAAGGAACGTACCTTCTGCCATAGTTGTTCAAGTGTTATAGAATCGCCTTTTAAAACTTTGATAGGAAATCTAGGAGCTTTCTAGCCTATGCCTATCGTAGGATGCCAGACTGATGGAGTCACAAGCGTATTTATAGGTAGGTTAGGGACTCTTAGGCAAATACTTTAGCCCTAGGGACTTCACCATAAATTACAATTTCTCTAGAGACTCCTAATAAAATTATTTCTTTCCATCAAAGAAACTACCATATATGCATAACTATAAAATATTATCTGATATATTATTTTCTTTGTGAGATAAGGTAAATAATTTATTACCTTAAATGTGGGACACACTAGAAGTCTCTAAAAGAGACGGTAAATTTCTAACAGTACCAACTGTGAGAATTGTTCCTTTGAAAGGTGTTGATTCATAACTTCATTATAACTGCTGGCCAGATCATCTCCTTGGTCACCTGAGAAAGCTCCATTACTTCTAATAGGTCCTTGACCTTGTTTTCCATTTGTAAGTTCAAACCCATTTAGAAACCCTATAATTCTATAGCAATCTGCTACTGAGTGACCTATTTTCTTGCAATAGGTAAAAGAAATATTAGGATTGAATTTTCCTTTCCTTCCCTTGTGAACTGATGTCCTTTGTGTTGGATTTCCAGATTTTTGAAAACCATTAACATGATTTTGAAACTGCCCAGAAAGTTTCTGCTTCCCATTTATTTGTGAGAAGTTTCCTTGACTTTGGAAATTATTCTGATTTCCTACCATGAAGGATGATGCATCAGTTTAGATGAGAGGGTTAACATACAATTCTTTCTGATTCTCATCCTGTAAAATCAAGGAGTAGGCATGATTTATGTTGGGTAATGAATTCATTATGAGTATGGTTTCCCTAGCTTGACCATAGGCCTCATTCAAACCCATTAGAAATTGAATGAGTCTCTGATCCTCTTGTGATTTTTCCACTACTTTCTTACCCTCACAGATACAAGTACAGGTGTACTTTATATTGGAGTTGAGAGAATCCAACTCATCCCATAGACGTTTAAGCTTTGTGAAATAGGTTGCTATATCACTTGTACCTTGCTAAACCAGCTAACTCTTTTTGCAGGCGATACAATTTTTCTCCATTAGATTGCCCAAATTTGTGCTCCAGTCCAGTCCAAAGTTCTCTTGCTGTCTTGGAGTATGTCACACTGTCTCCAATGTCCTTAGACAATGAGTTCAGCAGCCATGATGTTACCATGTCATTGCATCTGCTCCATGGTTGATAATCATTAGAAGCAATAGCAAGAGCTAAACATGTACCATCGATGAAGCTCAGTTTACTTTTTGCTGAAAGGGCTACCAGCACAGATCTCTTTCATCCTTGGTACCCTCTTCCATCAAAGACTGCAATGACTAAACTCATTTCAGGTGCATCTGATGAATGAAGGAAGTAGGGGTGATTAACATCGAGAATCACTCCATTTCCGATTGAAGCATACAGACGTAGGACATTCTTGAGATATTAAAGCATGGTCCCTACGAAGGACATCGTGTTTTGAAGGAAGGACATCGTGTTTTGGTCGCCCAATTAATGTTATTTAATGTTTATTTAACCTTCATTTTCCAACAATTACCGTGTTAATTCATACATTAT
The DNA here is from genome assembly GCF_001879085.1 of Nicotiana attenuata. Lineage (NCBI taxonomy): Eukaryota > Viridiplantae > Streptophyta > Magnoliopsida > Solanales > Solanaceae > Nicotiana > Nicotiana attenuata. The sequence goes on from NW_017673468.1 coordinate 58,011, forward strand.
TATTCAACTTTTACTTTATCAACTAAAATTAGTAACCTATTTTTTTAAAGAAAAAGTCATTCAACTTTACTTAATTATCAAAAAGTTACTAACTAATTTTCTTTAACACAAAAACTCACTGGATTTTACCTTAGTATCACGTAAAGTCATTAGGAGGAAATAAAAGAGACATTAGTTATGATATCCTGGAAAGTTGAAAAAATTTCGGTTACCAAAAAAAAATGTATAGTGACTAATAGTCTATTTGGTCAAGGTTCTTCAAGCCTTTTTTTTTTTTTTCTCGAAGTTGAAGTGGTTGACCAAACTTTTAGAAAAAAAATGCTTTTGAATTGAAGCAGAAGCAGTTTTGGAAAATAGAAAAAGTAGCTTCTTCCCAGAAACACTTTTTCGAGAAACGCTTTTTAGAAAAATACACTTAGAACCACTTTTTAAAAGCTTGGTCAAACACAAATTGCTGCTTAGAAATGCTTTTCAAATTAATTAGCCAAATACAAATTGCTTTTTACCAAAATTACTCTTGAAAAAAGTACTTTCAAAAAAAGCACTTGTAAAAATAAGTTGATTTTTCCAACTTGGCCAAACGGGCTATAAATATGAATATTAGGCAAAGCTTGATGACTTTTTGTTACAAAATAGTATAATGACTTTTTGTATTACTTAGACATAGTTGATTAGCAATTTTTTTGTTCTAAAGATATTTTATTAACTGTAGTGCACCGAAATAAAAGATGAGTGACCATGGTGTTCGTTCTATAGCAACCACACACTGAAACAGCAGCAGCAGCAACAACAACAACAACAACAATAACAATAACAACATCAATAACAAAATATATTTTTACAAGTGGGTCTGGGGAGGGTAGGATGTACACAATCTTACTCTATCCTGAAGGGACGGAGAATTTATTTCCGATAGACCTTCAGCTAAAGAAAAAAATAAAAGAAATACTAATAGCAAGTAATAACAATACAAGATATTTAGAAAACTGAAAACCAAGATAGCAAAGAAAAGGATGAAAGAAATACTGATAGCAAGTAAAAAAACACAAGATATGTAGTAATAGCAATCTAAGGATAAAAATGATACAATCCTAATACTAGAGCTGTCAAAACGGGCTAGCCCAGCCCAGCCCAAGCCTCGCGGGCTTTTAAATTTTGTGGGCTAGGGCGGGCTGGCCTTCCATCTATACGGGCCTTAAAATGGCCAGCCCAGCCCAGCCTTAAGAGGGTCGCGGGCTAGGGCAGGCCGGCCCTTCAATTTTTTTAGAAAAAAATATTTCTCCAAATCTTTAGTTATTTTTTCGTGATATAATCTCTTGATCATATGAACGACTTATGTTTATTTAGAGTGTACAAGAATCTTGATATTAGACAAGGAATCTCGTAATTGAAATGCAAATTCTCTATATCTCTAGCTCTTCTTTTTTTTAACGTTACATGAATATTTTTTAGTACTTTTCTTTTACTTTCCTTAGGTTCAGGAATTGCTTCAATAAGTTTATATGTTAAGGTTTTTCAATTTAGGTTTAACAATTTGTCGATTTCATTATTATAGTCCATGAAATTTTTAAAATTCATGATATTTGCTAGTATTGACAATTTCTTTTGGGTATTCAAACTTGACCTTTTTCTATACTGAAGAGCAATTTAATAATTAATGATATATTAAAGTAAGCAAACTGATCATTGGCCACTTAAAATAATATTTTCTTTTGAAAAAAGTATTATTGGTTACTTAAAACTTTCGTAGTTCGTTGTTAATTAAGCAAAAGAAAACTAATCTTGTCATACTACATGCATATAAAAAATATAAATTCTAGTTGATATGGAAGGGTAAATGAGCAATCTAAGGTTGGAAAACGGAGATTATAGTTAATATTTTTTTTGTTTTTACTTTTTTTAAATATTTAAATTTGAATATAATTAATTTTTGGCCCACGGGCCGGCCTAGGCCCAGCCTCGATCAAGCCTCAAGGGCCAACAGGTTGACTTGAGCCGGACTTATAAGCCTCAGTTTTAAATGGGCTAAAAAAATCCCAACCCATCCCTACCCAAGTAGCGGGCTGGGTTGGACTGAACTCACGGGCCAAGCCCATTTTGACGGCTATGCCTAATACTAATAGTACTATTGAACTAAGGAAAGACAAAAAGAGACACTCGATTACCTACTAACCTTCTACCCTAATTTTCATCCTCTACACTCTCCTATCAAGGGTCATGTCATGGGTTAGCTCAAGTCAGGGACGCCTTTAAGGCTTTGGAAAGTCAGGCCATTGCCTTAGGCCCCCAAATTTTGAAGGCCCCAAATTTATTTTAAATTATTATAATTATTATTATACACTATATAATTTATATTAATAATTAGTATAAAGAAAAGTGATACAATATACTTTTTTGTTACTTGATTGAGGTTATTTTATTCAATAAATTTATAAATTATGATTGTTTTGTTCCCTTATTAACTAGTATATTTGCTTCACTCTTCAAGTTAAATTTTATCCTTTTTATATAGGAATAAATTTATATATATCGACAACATAATAAATTTATTTTACAATACTCTCTGAAACTGCATGATCACAAAACCATTCATGCTTTATGTGTGTGTAATTCCACATATTATATTAGGTTATTTAAAATTTATTTTAGTTATTCACCAATAAGTGCTACTTAATAGAATGAACTATAATTATCGTTTAAATTGATTAGGAGTAAATATTTTTGAACTGTCATTGCTCAAAACTTAAATTATTATGTTATGTATGTTTATTTCTTATGTTGTTTGTGATGATAGCTAAATCAAAAATTTTGCTCTCAGTATTCCGATAGTCCATCACTTTGTTTTTTGTGCTCTTTTTTTTTTCTTTCTGAAATTCATTTTTTTTGTCTTAACTGATTATGTCACTTTATTACTCTATTTGTGATTCTTAGCATTAAAGGACCAAAAATGCAAATTTCAATGCGAATATTAAATTTAAATGCTGGCGTTATTTTAACAACAAAAGTTACATCTTAGGAAAATAACCAAAATGAGTAAAGATCAATTAAGCCGTAGTAGATGACAAATTAAAATTCTTGATATCATCAATTAACGCAGTGAGACTGTTCCAAGAAGATCCACCTTCTTCAATTGCATTTTTAGCCATCTTTTCCATCGCCATTGCTTTCTCCCTAATTTTCTTACTTTCCGCTGAACCATTCATTAATCTCTCTATTGCTTCTTTAATCTTTTCACTTCCTAACACTGGACTCGAAACCTCAAGACCGGGGCTCCATATTTCTGTCCCCACTTTAACTCCCAACCCGACAACCTCCACTAGCTTCTCGTTGTAGAATTGCTCGGCGAAAAGTGGCCACGTCAGCAATGGAACTCCGGCGGTTATGGCTTCAAGAACGGAGTTCCAACCGCAGTGAGTCATGAACCCTCCGGTGGCTGAATGGTTTAAGATGGTCAACTGCGGGGCCCATCTTCTAATTATCAAACCCTTTTTGTTCGCCGCCGTCTTTTCCTCGAAACCCTCCGGCAACAATGTCTGCTTTCTCACGACCCAAATGAAAGGGACATTTGAACCTTCTAGAGCTCCGGCGATTTCACTGATTTGGTCGTCTGGGAATTTAGTCAAGGTACCAAAAGAGACGTAAAGAACCGATTTAGGCTTCTGTTCGTTCAACCACTCTACAACGTCGTTGTTGGCCACACTAGTATTGTCGGTTATCAGTTCGTTTCTTCGGATTTTGGAAGAAAAATAAGAGATAGGACCAATATGCCAACATTTGGTTTTCTTAATCTTCTGATAATAATCAGCGTAATCAGGTTCCAGCTCGTAAAATGTGTCGTGAACAATACCGTAGCTACGGTCCTCGGAATCTCGGGTTTGGTCGAGCACGTCGTCCCAAACACTCCTCTCATCGGCGAGCTTTGTCAAATCATCTGTAAGTTGGGATAACTTCAACTCAATTTTATCCGGTAAACCAGGAACCAAAAAACTACTACTTTTCTGGGAATTTGGTTCCAGTTTCAGCTGTTCCTTGTGAGGTTTGTAAAGCAAAAGATTTTGCAAAATGCTATTGTAAATGTAGCTGGATTGGTTGAACAAGAGCCGAGGAATGTTCAGCTCCTTGGCTATATCGACGGTCCAAGGGAAATACATATCAGAAAAGATACAATCAGGACGAATTTCACGAATTTTGTCTTCCATTGGTTTTTGTAAAAGAAAAATGGCGTAAAATACTTGGCCGTGCATTTCCGCTGAAGTGGCAGAGCTGTAGTTCTCAATACCTTCAGGTAAGCCAACTTCAGCAGAAGGGAAAGGGAGAGTTTGGATTGAAATTGAATGGCCGGAAATTAAAACGTCGTCGTTTATGGAAGATTTGACAAGTAAAGCGTTTTGAGGGGTAGTGAGGATTGTGACTTTAACGCCGCGGGAGGCGAATAGCCTAGCGGCGTTGACTAACGGAATGAGATGGCCGGGGGATAAGTAAGGAAGGAAAAGAACATGGAGCTGGTGTTTGCCGTTTCCGTTGCTGTTGCCGTTATCCATAGCTACCACCGTCTGCATTTTCTAGCTTAAGATCTTTCACTTTGTGGGAGTCTGGGAGAAGTAGAATAGTTTATTAAAAGCTAAGTTGTTGCTGTATTGACGTCATGTATTTATATTTACTTTGTAGATTATATTTACTTGCCAGTGGCATCTTGTCATACACTATTTTGTTTTTTTTGTTTTAAAAAAAAAATGCAATCTTATTAACGTGTCTAATGATTCTCCGCAATGTATATATCTAGGGCTACGAATAATTTGGTAAATATCGAATTATCGTACTGAAATTGAAAATTTGATATTTGGTATTCGATATTTTGGTATTCGATATGGTATTTAGTTTAACTTTTAAAAAATATTGGTATTTGGTATTTTAAAATAAAATACCGAAATATATAATATATTATACAATACACATATTATTAATTATAACATAAATATTAAAATCTAAAATTTTACTTTCCATTATTCTCTAAGTTCATCAATTTACTTTAAGCAAGTAACAAGACATTTCTAATGATCAGTTCTTTTGTGGATAATTTTCTCTCTCCGGTTTGATATTTGCTAGCTTTGGACAAAACTTTTGCCAACATATGTTTTTTGTTTGTACTTTTGAGTACTTTAATTTAGAATATTACAGTCTATGACTCTATGCACTAGTTAGTATTCAAACCGAAGTTACCAAACCGAATAAATCAAAAGTGAGAAAAATCGAACAATATTGAATTTAATTAGGTACGGTATTGGTTACATTTTAAGAAACCGAATACCGAATACCGAAAATACCGAACCGAAATATCTAAATATCGTACCGTACTGACCAACGAACACCCCTATATATATCTACTCATTTCTAATCTTAATGTTACTTCAATATTAATATGTAGGAGTATCTTTTCAGGAAAAAAAAAAACTCTCCAAAATTTGACTGGCAGCCTATTGGTATCCAATGTTACAACTTTTTTATTGTAACTTAAAGCAACATAAAAGTTAAAAAGATATAATTTTTTTTAAAGTTATGATTTTAAATATTTTATAGTATTTGTGCGGTTATAATTTTTTTTAAACTTGTGATCTTAAACATAGATAAACTTTCTATTGTTATGCTTATAAAAGCTTAATATTAGGAGAAATAAAAAGTTTGAAATAATTAACTTTAGACAGAAAATACATCTATTTCTTAGAATGGACTAATAAAAAATTATGTCAACCAAATTGAAACGGAATGGCTAAGTCAAATAATCTATCTTGTAGTTCATGGATAAAAAGATAATGAGTGGTCTAATTCAAGATAAAAATATAATTTAGGAGCAATATACGCAGCAAAGGAGAGTATATTCACGCTCTTTACTATGTCACTGTCTTAGAAGTTTCCAATCTAATGCCAAGAGTAGAGGAAGATTCAAGACCAACGATAGTTCAAATATATAACAACAAAAGCAAACTCAATGTATTTTTACAAGTGAGATTCGGTAAGGATAGTGTGTATGCAATTTTACCCCTACCTTATGTATGTAAATAGACTATTTCCGATAGACCATAAGCATTGTCAAGTATATGTTGAATAAAACATATCTAAGTTTCTACAAGAAATTAGTCAATGTATTTGGACCTTATATTGACCACTCAGCTGTTGGACTTTAAGCATTGGGCATTAAAGACTTTAAGCATTGGGCTTTAAAAGTTTAAGAGTGTGAATTGGAAATTGTGGGAAATAAAATGGAGGGAAATGAAAATTTGAATGAAGTGAGCTTTTGTCTTGAACTTTGTCCCTCATTGGTGAGGGACAACTACATTTGTGTGTATATATATATAGGATCACTTCTTAGAGCTCTTAAAAGGAGTTGAAGAGAATGAACCCTTGCGCCGTCGTCGTCGTCGCTCGCTCGGCTCGGCTTTGGATTTGGATTTGTCAAATGATCGATCGATAAGATTATTTTTTGGACAAAATTTATTTAATTAATTAATTAATAATTAATTAAAAGCCAGTCAGTTAATTAACGAAATTAACTGAAATCTGAAATTCAAAAACGCTGAACGTTAATTTTTCCCTTCTGAACAGACACTTTTCCTGAACAGACATCACACCTCTTCCGATAATTGCCTATAAATTCTGAGGCATGGCTGCATTTTCGATACACTGAAAAATTACAGAACTTCCTTCCTTCTGAAAATCCTGCATTCTATTTCGCAGAATCTCTTCTAAATTCGTAAGTGTGATTTTGCTCCGTTCTTTGAGTTCGTTGGTATCCTACAGTTTGTATTGCCACTGTTGCAGGAAGGTTTACTCCGTTTCATCCTGAGAGGATTTAATCCATTACCTGGGCAACGTGTGAGGGGGTTAAAATTCCTTAAGGACGCACAAGCAAATTGTGGACTCGGAATATCTTTTATACTTTACTGTTTTCCCAGTTTTTTCTTCTAACAGTCTTTCTGATTTTGTGTTTTAACACAGTAGCGTTTACAAGCTTAAGGAATTTTATCTAACGTTTCTATGTTGAAATATATATTAAACTGTTAACTATATTTTGTATACTGGTTTGGAGACTAAAGCCTTCGTGCTTTCTACTCCAATAATTGTTCTGTCCGGTTTAAAGTATATCAAAACTTTACCGGAATAATAAACGTACGGGTTTGAAGTATATAAAAACTTCACCATTGTTACGTGTTGTATGTTTGGTTTGGTATTCAGTTTGAAGATATCAAAACTTCACTGATTTAACAAAGTTCTGTTTTGTTTCCAACTCTATAGAAAAATGACGAATGAAAACCAAACTAATGGAAATGTTGTGGGAACGGGTGCTACTATTACGAGTGTTGCTGCCTCGTCAAGCCGTTCAACTCCTGCTCATGCTATGGCACCAGCAGAAAAACCCGGAAAGTTTTCCGGTATTGACTTCAAACGTTGGCAAATAAAGATGCTCTTCTATCTTACTACGTTGAGTTTGCAGCGATTTATCAAGGAGGATCCTCCGGTCCTGGCTGAAGGCACTCCGGATGACGAACGATTTGTTGTAACTGAAGCATGGAAACATTCTGATTTCTTGTGCAAAAACTACATTTTGAGTTGTTTGGAAGATAGCTTGTACAATGTCTATAATGTCATGGAAACTTCAAAAGCGTTATGGAATGCGCTTGAGAAGAAGTACAAGACTGAGGATGCCGGACTCAAGAAGTTCGTGGCTGCAAGGTTTTTGGATTTCAAGATGATTGACACTAGGTCGGTCATAACTCAAGTCCAAGAATTACAAGTCATTGTGCATGACCTCCTTACTGAAGGTATGACCCGAATCAATAATTTTATTAAAAAGATTTATCTTGTTATTAATTATGAATTTATTATTGAAGGTATGGTCATAAATGAGGCCTTTCAAGTCGCCGCTTTCATTTAGAAGTTACCTCCGTTGTGGAAGGACTTTAAGAACTATCTAAAATACAAGCGGAAGGAGATAACACTTGAAGACTTGATTGTTCGTTTGAGGATAGAAGAAGACAACAAAAATGCTGAAAAGAAGTCACGTGGAAACTCGACAATAATAAGGGCTAACATTGTTGAGGAGGCGCCACAAAATAAGAAGAGAAAGAAGGCTTCTGGACCAAAGAATTACCCAAGCAAGAAAAAGTTCAAGGGTAATTGCCGCAACTGTGGAAAATCTGGGCATAAGGCCGTGGATTGTCGTGCACGAAAGAATGATAAGAAGAAGAAGAATCAAGCTAACATGGTTGAAAATGCTGAAGAAATGGAGGACTTGTGTGCCATGTTGTCTGAATGCAATTTGGTAGGAAATCCTAAAGAATGGTGGATAGATTCTGGAGCCATCCGCCATGTTTGTGCTAACAAGGAGTTATTTTCTTCTTATGCCCCCGCAGGACCCGACGAGACAATTTTCATGAAAAATTCGTCTACAGCCAAAATTGAAGGAGTTGGCAAGATTGCGTTGAAGATGACGTCGGGAAAGATTGTGACTCTAAACCAAGTTCTCCATGTTCCAGAAATTCGCAAGAATCTTGTGTCTACCTCACTTCTTGTCAAGAATGGATTCAAATGTATTTTTGTTTCTTATAGTGTTGTACTAAGTAAGAATGATGTGTATGTAGGAAAAGGTTACCTGAATGAGGGCCTTTTTAAGCTAAATGTAATAGCAGTTCCTATCAATAAAGTTAATGCTTCTTCTTACTTACTTGAGTCAAACACTTTATGGCATTCACGCTTAGGTCACGTCAACTTCAAAACATTGCGAAAAATGATAAATTTAGAAGTATTGCCAAAATTTGATTGCATTAATTCCAAATGTCAAATATGTGTGGAATCAAAGTATGCTAAGCATCCTTATAAGTCCGTTGAAAGGAATTCAAGTCCTTTAGACTTAATTCACACAGATATTTGCGACATGAAGTCAACACCATCTCGCGGTGGGAAAAAGTATTTTATTACTTTTATTGACGATAGCACGAGATATTGCTATGGTTATTTACTTAATAGTAAAGATGAGGCAATTGATGCTTTCAAGCAATACAAGAGTGAAGTTGAAACACAACTAAACAAAAAGATCAAAATGATAAGAAGTGACAGGGGTGGAGAATATGAATCTCCTTTTGAAGAAGTATGTTTGGAAAATGGCATTATTCACCAAACAACTGCCCCTTACTCTCCACAATCTAATGAAATTGCGGAGAGAAAGAATCGAACGTTGAAAGAGATGATGAATGCATTGCTAATAAGTTCTGGTTTACCACAGAACTTGTAGGGGGGAAGCTATACTTACAGCTAACCGAATAATCAACCGTGTACCTCATAGTAAAACACAATCCATTCCTTATGAAAAATGGAAAGGAAGGAAGCCCAGCTTGAAATACTTCAAAATGTGGGGGTTTTTAGCTAAGGTACAAGTTCCTAAACCAAAAAGGGTTAAGATAGGTCCAAAAATGGTTGATTATGTATTTATTGGATATGTAACCAATAGCAAGGCATATCGGTTTCTGGTTCATAAATCAGAAAATCCTGAGATTCACGTTAATACGATAATAGAATCAGATAATGCTGAATTCTTTGAAACTATTTATCCGTATAAAAAGGAAAGTGAAGTGACCTACCAAAAGTCAAAACGACCTCGGGAGGAAATAACAGATGGTATGCCTAATGAGGAAAATCCGAGAAGAAGTAAACGTCAACGGACATCTACTTCATTCGGTCCAGATTTTCTGACTTTCCTGCTAGAAAATGAGCCTCGTACCTTCAAGGAAGCAATGTCTTCCTCAGAAGCACAATATTAGAAAGAAGCTGTCAATAGTGAAATAGAATCCATATTGAGCAACCATACTTGGGAATTGGTTGATCTTCCTCCAGGTAACAAAACATTGGGTTCTAAATGGATTTTCAAGAAGAAAATGAAAGACGATGGTACTATTGACAAATACAAGGCAAGACTTGTTGTCAAAGGATTTAGACAGCGAGAAGGTCTTGACTATTTTGACACATACTCGCCGGTAACAAGAATTACATCCATTCGGATGCTAATAGCGTTAGCCGCCTTATATGGTCTTCAAATCCATCAAATGGATGTAAAACAGCCTTCTTAAATGGTGATCTAGAGGAAGAAATTTACATGAACCAACCTGAAGGGTTTGTGGTTCCGGGAAAAGAAAAGAAGGTGTGTCGACTTGTTAAATCCCTTTATGGACTAAAACAAGCACCCAAGCAATGGCATGCGAAATTTGACCAAACCATGTTGTCAAATGGCTTTAAGATTAATGAATTTGATAAATTTGTTTACATTAAGAATGTTCCAAATCATATAGTCATTGTTTGCTTATATGTTGATGATATGCTAATAATGAGCAAAGACATTGCCGACATTCAAGCTACTAAGCGTATGCTTGCTAGTAAGTTTAATATGAAAGACTTAGGAGTTGCCGATGTAATTCTAGGAATTAAAATCCAGAGGACTCCTCAGGGTCTAGCTTTGTCTCAATCACATTACGTGAAAATGGTACTTGAAAAATTCAAACACTTGGAATTTAGAAGTGCAAGAACTCCAATTGACTTAAACCATCATCTTATAAAGAATAAAGGTGAAAGCACGTCTCAATTGGAGTATGCTCGTGTGTTGGGAAGCTTAATGTACATCATGAACTGTACACGACCTGATATAGCTTGTGCAATAAGTAAACATAGTCGATTCACAAGTAATCCCAACAAACATCACTGGGTGGCAATGAAACGAGTTCTGGGATATTTGGAATATACCCAAGACTACGCTTTGCACTACAAATAATATCCTGCGGTTATCGAAGGATATAGTGATGCAAATTGGATAACCGGCTCAACAGAAACAAAGTCCACCAGTGGATATGTTTTTACTGTTGGTGGAGGAGCAGTATCTTGGAAGTCTTCCAAACAGACGTGCATTGCTCGCTCTACAATGGAATTAGAGTTTATAGCTTTGGATAAAGCCGGTGAAGAAGCTAAATGGCTTCGAAATTTCTTAGAAGACATTCCGTTTTGGCCAAAACCTTTGGCTCCTATTTGCATACATTGCGATAGTGAGGCTGCAATAGGTCGGGCAGGGATCGTTATGTATAACGGAAAGTCTCGTCATATACGACGAAGACATAACACCGTTAGACAACTACCTTCTAGTGGAATTATCACTATTGATTATGTAAGATCAAAGGATAATGTGGCGGATCCGCTTACAAAAGGCTTAACTAGAGAGGGAGTTGAGAAATCATCTAAGGGAATGGGATATGGCCGAGGACAAGTCAACATGGCGGTAACTCTACCTAGAATTTTGGATATTTCGAGATCTAGGTTCAAAGAGCTCAAACAAAGTTGTGATTGACCGGTTCAACATTGTCAAAGTAAAATCTTTGGTCCATTCTTGTGATGAAGACAATGTTCAGTAACAAGGATAGAACTTTACACGTTCTTTAATGATTACCTAAGTTTGATGTGGTATTTATCAAATAGTGACAATCTAAAGGATTACCCGTTTAGGAATCACCTATGTAAGTGTGAAGTGGAAGCCGCTTCAATGAGAATTCTCTAAGGCCAATTCTCTACGCACTTATGATACTAGGCGGTGTTCATGGCTGAAACGAACACAACAATGAGAACCAAAAGACGGTTAAGGGTTGGTTGTGTGACATATGGTTGTCTAGGTATACACTAAAGTTCGACGGTTCACAGATATCAAATCTACCGATTGACCGAGTATATCCGACATATGTTCACTACGAAAAGTTCAAAGGGAAACCTACTTATCCAGATGCAATTAATCCTTACTTGCAAATCACACAACTTTCATCTATGATCATTTTTGTTACAGCCATTCCCATTCATGTGGGGGATTGTTGGACTTTAAGCATTGGGCTTTAAAGACTTTAAGCATTGGGCTTTAAAAGTCTAAGAGTGCGATTGGAAATGGTGGGAAATCAAATGGAGGGAAATGAAAATTTGAACGAAGTGAGATTTTGTCTTGAACTTTGTCCCTCATTGGTGAGGGACAACTACATTTGTATGTATATATATAGGATCACTTTTTCTTAGAGCTCTTAAAAGGAGTTGAAGAGAATGAACCCTTGCGCCGTCGTCGTCGCTCGCTCGGCTCGGCGTCGGCTTTGGATTTGGATTTGGATTTGGATTTGGATTTGTCAAATGATCGATCGATAAGATTATTTTTTGGACAAAATTTATTTAATTAATTAATTAATAATTAATTAAAAGCCAGTTAATTAACGAAATTAACTGAAATCTGAAATTCAAAAACGCTGAACGTTAATTTTTCCTTTCTGAACAGACACTTTTCCTGAACAGACATCACACCTCTTCCGATAATTGCCTATAAATTCTGAGGCATGGCTGCATTTCGATACACTGAAAAATTACAGAACTTCCTTCCTTCTGAAAATCCTGCATTCTATTTCGCAGAATCTCTTCTAAATTCGTAAGTGTGATTTTGCTCCGTTCTTTGAGTTCGTTGGTATCCTACAGTTTGTATTGCCACTGTTGCAGGAAGGTTTATTCCGTTTCATCCTGGGAGGATTTAATCCATTACCTGGGCAACGTGTGAGGGGATTAAAATTCCTTAAGGACGCACAAGCAAATTGTGGACTCGGAATATCTTTTATACTTTACTGTTTTCCCAGTTTTTTCTTCTAACAGTCTTTCTGATTTTGTGTTTTAACACAGTAGCGTTTACATCAGCGACGTGCTCAAATGACATAGAGCCCGTTTGGATTGGCTTTAAAAAACGGCTTTTTAGCGAAAATAACATTTAAGCCATAAAAAAGAAATTGGGGTTGTCAACTTATTGCTTTTGGCTTGTTTTAAGCAGTTTTTAACTTATTTTAAGCACTTTTTAACTTTGTCAAACACTGAAAAAAATTAAATAGAGCTTAAAAACTGATTTGACCAGCTTAAAAGCCTATCCAAATACCCTCGTAGTCATGAGCGAAGCTACACTATGATAAGGGTGGCCAATTGACCACCCTTCGTCAAAAAATTACACTGCGTATATAGGTAAAATATTAGGTTTTAGAGGTAAATAACATATATTGAACACCCTTTGACAGAGATTTTTTTTACTTCTTTCAAGTTTGAACACCCTAAAAAAAATTCCTGGTTTCGCCACTGCTCGTAGTGGGGTCCCACTGGAACCATTTCTGACACACGAATGCATCATTTTATAATCCGTCAATGTTGTGGTATACCTGGCTTGGTGCATTAATACATTCATGGGAATGCGATGAGTAAATTTGTAAACAGTTTTGTTGCAGTTTCTCTTCTCTTACTCACAGCCCAAGGCACTGTCTGATTCCAGCCATGCAAAATTCTGCGGACTTATTAAGAAGTGCGAACGTTACAGAACTTCTTTTGTAGTTTTATGGTGCTAAGTGCGAACGTTACAAAACCACTCTCATCTATTTTAGCTAAGGACGATGTTATATATTAATCTGCATTTGAATAAGTCTGTTCCTTGTGCTTATTATTATTATTATTATTATTATTATTATTATTTATATCTGAAAAAACTATATTCTGAATTTCGGATCTTGTTTCAAATGAAATAAAGAAGCTTGAAAGATTAGGCAAATAACTTAGTTTCATTTTGTAGTTTTCCGTTTTTCATATTGTTTTTCCTTTTTATTTCTTCCATTGTTTATGTAGGAATATAAAACTTATGCATCACATTCCCATGACAAATATTCAAAATTAAAATATGTAGTTTTATTTTGTAAGAATAAAGTCCTAGTAATTACTGGAAACCTACCATTGCACATGCCCTTCTTCTCTGGGACTATATAGTAAGTTATTAAATAACAAAAATCATTAATGGGCCAGACAACGTGTCACGCATAGCCTGTTGCGAATTACTCCCTCTGTTCACTTTTACTTGGCACGTTTTGACTTTTCACGCTCCTTAAGAATAATAAATGAAGTGCATAATTTATCATGATAGCCATATTAATTGATGCATATTTTATTGGTTTTGAGAAAATGATTTGAAATGAGTAATAAATACTGTGAGTATAACAGGAAAAAAAATTTGTCTTCTCTTGATATGCGTAAAGTGACAAGTAAAAATGAAAATATATATTTAGTATACATGCCAAGTAAAAGTGAACGAAGGGAGTATATAAAAGTACTGAAAATTACCCAATTTCAGCTTCTTTTGTCTCAATATTTACTACACATTGAAAGTAAGCTACTATCAGATTCATCCAAGAGTCCGGAACCAAAACGTGATTCTTTTAGACTCAAAGAACTAAAATGTGTGGGGAAAAAACTGGTGACCAAAATATATATAGCGCCTCAGCAAAAGGCGCTATACCTTAACGGCCATTTGCCCAGTTAAGTATAGCGCCTTTAGCTAAGGCGCTATATTTGAATTCAAACATGCAGGAAAGTATAGCGCTCTAACAAAAGATGCTATAGTATAGCGCCTTTTGTTAAGGCGCTATACTAACATAAATAGTTGTCCCTTCCCCTTCCCCAACAAACAGAAACGGTCTACCCCCCCCCCCCCCTCCCAATTTTTAACTCAAAAAAACTCGAGTGGAGTCCACCAGTCCCACAAAAAGTGTAGATTTTCGTTCCTACATCGTATCTAAGGCGTTATCTCATATGGGTTGCTTGTTTCGACTCTAAATCACCAAATCTTCAACTTTCCAAAAACTTTAAATCGAGGTATTCCGACCTATTTTTTTTGTTAAGTGCCTATTAGTTATTTTTACTGTGTTCTATGTTATTTCATGATTGTTTTGTGATATAATTAATTTGTTGTTTTTTATCCGGATTATATTATTAATGTGCAAAAAAAAAATAGTAAAATAGAGAAATTGTTATTAGTTGTTAAAAAGAAATATTAATTAGTTACTTTTTACTATGGTATATGTTGTTTCATGATTATTTAATGATTAATTTAATTTGTTTTTTTTATCCGATTTAGATTATTTATTTGCTAAAAGACTAGTAAAATAGATAAATTATTACTTTAGTGGTATCTTGTGCCCTAATGTAGTGCTCGTATTTGTAATGTAGTGCCCTTTTAGGGTAGTAAAATATAGTTCCCTTTAGCGTAATATATTTGTAGTTATTGAAATTAATCATTTAATTATCTGTTAAACCCAAAAATACCTCTAAAAGCTGATAGTTCAAACACAAACTCTCTCGAATTCTAGTCAACAAACGTAAGAAAATAACATGAGATAACAATAATATTTGAAAAACTAAGTATTGGAATATGAATATTTAATAATTAATTATTTAATTTTACTATAGTCAAAATAGGTGAGTAACAAACAAACATATCAAATAATAAACTAACACATAAAATAATAAACTAACATATAAATAACAGACCTGTTGAGTGATAAATTTGGGAAATTTTCTCATGATGAACACAAGAACATTATATTCCTTGGTGCTACTGGGACTCAAATATCGAGTCCGGAACCAAAATGTGGTTTATTTGGACTCAAACTAAGTATTGTTATATAAATATTTAATAATTAAATCTTGTATAGTTATGAAACTTAATTATTCAATTTTATTATAGTCAAAAATAGGTGAGTAACAATAAAAATAAAAATAATAAACTAACATATAAAATATAAAATTATAATACAGAAAATGTATAAACCTAATTAACAAATATAGTAACAATATCGAATATATTTTAATATTAAAGATATTACAATATATCGAATAAAAATACTTTAATTAATATTGTTCAATTTACAGTAGTCGTCCTGGAGGTTCCGCATGTGCATCCCGGACCTGCCTCGCTAGAGCTACTGTTGCTACAGGCCGAGCATAGGTCTTCGTACATATGGGAGGGGCAGTTATTGGCCCAGACATTCCGTGCTAGACGAGTAGACGATATGTGGGACTTTCTTAAGGCACACAATCTCCATCCCTGTATAGTCAGATGCCTTCAGGATGCGGGTTTCTATAGGATTATTGAGATAGGCCGGTTGCAGCTGGATTGGTCGTTGATCACGACTTTGATTGAGCGGTGGCGACCGGCGACGCACATATTTCATCTATCTATTGGCGAGGCCACTATCACGCTTCAGGACGTTGAGGTTCTGTATGGGCTGCCGGTTGATGGTCATCCTGTAGCTTTACCGCATGCTATCAGAGATTATATGGGAGTGCATTACTTGGAGATGTTGCAGCGGCTCATCGGTTTCCAGCCAGCGGATGATGCTGCATTGATTGGGGCTAGTCGTCTGCAGTTGACGCCCGTCCAGATGCATCTGGAGGCGATGCATGCGGACATTACGGATGATACAACGGATCTTCATATTAACCGGTACATGAGATTGTTGATGTTGCTTTATGTTTTGAGGGGTATTGTTCCCGAACACTTCGGAAAACCTAGTCAGCTTGAAATTTCTTCATCATCTTGAGCTGCTAGATGATTTACCTCTTTACTGCTGGGGTTCAGCTGTTCTTGGTTACTTGTACAGGCAGATGTGCCGGGCTAGATGGGCACCCAGCGCGATGTTGCCGGATTTTTGCCACTGTTGCAGGTAAAAGTAGTTAATTTTTTTCATGATTATAAAATACATAGTAAAAATATACCTTAAATTTTACGTCCAAATTGTGTATTAGGTTTGGGCCTGGGAGCAGTTCTTGCAGTTGCAGCCACCTCTACCACCCATCGCTCCGGGTGCACCACCTCCACCATTTCTCCCTTTAGCTAGGAGGTGGGTTGATAGATGAGGATACGGACGCGAGTACGAGGCTCGACATAATCTCCCCAATTACAGGGATTTGTTGGTTTTGCTGGAGGCCGCGCAGGTAAATGTATACTTAAGTTTAGTTGGCCTGGCTTTATATGTGTTGCGTATACCCACGGTTTCTGTATTACTTAATAGTTCATTTGGAGGCCATACAGCGACAAGCGAATAACAGGTTTCCCGATTATTGCTCGACCGGCCGACTTATGTGGAGCTCTTCTGTCCCGTTGATGTGTCTCGATATTGTCGAGCATCATGCCACCGAGCGGGTCCTTCGCCAGTTTGGTCGACCGCAGCTTGTACCTCCACCGCCCGCTTGGTTTACGACACAATACCAGCGGGATGATCGTTCCAGGGTTGACCAGACATATGTGGTATGGCTAGAGTCGCAGATCGAGATTTGGGACCAGCAGCATGACCTGATTCCGCCATCCCCTCCACCTGAGCGTACGGATGGTGAGCATGAGTATATGGGCTGGTACCGCAGCATTACCCGACTTTTGGTCTGGAATCTTGTTCATCGCGCTGGCGGTCAATTCGTTCTATACATCGGGAGGCATGAGGCACTGGTATGTCATTTCGTATACTTACTTATAAAGTTAACCTAGCGTTCCGTAATTAATATTTTACATGTTGTGCAGGCTATTGGCCTACATCTGTTCTACCAGTTGGGACTGCAGATGCAGTAGCATACCGGCGAGGGGGCGGCCGCTTTGCACGAGTATGGCCGGGAGGTTATAGATCTGGCTTCCCGGACATTGCAGCGAGCCCGAGATGATGAGCTCTTAGGATACGAGGCTGATTATGTGGCGCTAGAGCAGTACCAGCGTGGGCCAGCAGCAGCGCCTGAACGTGGTTGACGTGGCAGGCGGGCCTAGAGAGGTAGGGGTGTACCACGAGGTCGTGGGGGTCGGCGAGGAGGTGGTCCCCAGCAAGGGGCGTTGAGGCACCTATTGGGGATGTGTGAGTTGATCACCCGGGTGACCACCCTGAACCAGACCATGCTCCTAGTGATATGCCCTCATTCAGCCTGCAGCTTACTCCAAGGACTTTGCAGGTGACCCCGTCAGTTCATTGTTGATCGCGGGCACAGCCATTACCTCACATGAGTGGGATGAGTATTTTCCTGCCCCTCTCGAGCCTTTGACAGTTGCTGATGATCGTCCGATACGAGATGTGGATAGTGGGCGCCGACTGAGTTATGGCTCATCACCAAGGGATGCTGAGGATCTTTCACAGGATTTGGTTAGTTTGTATTACTATTATTTATATTTGTGTTTATCTCATTGATTAGTCCTTCATCTAAAACCTTTTTTTTAAGGCATCATCCTCGCCAGTAACGGAGTGCGATACGACATGGCTGAGACGGGTGATTATATTTAGGAGCCTGCCGAGACCATGGTAAGACATTTTAAATTTTTTTAGCTAACACGTACATTACAAATATATATTTCATATACTAAAATATCTTATTATTTTGTAGGTTACTGCTGGACTGACGGGCCGTTCTACCGAACTTGCCAACCTTATTGACGATTATGTTGCAGCGCATCCTCCAATAAAGAGGCGATATGATGAGGAAGATCCTGATAGTGTAGCCGGGCGGGATGGGGTGCGCCTCAGGCCAGCAACTTCTTTAAAGCATAAAGGCTGTGGGACACCTTAATTTTTTTTGATTTTATGTACATATGACATTCAGTAAATAATAACAACATTATTTATGGTTCACATTATATGCGCATTGTGTTTTTATTTCTCGTGTTCTTTGTTATTTTAATACTACAACACAAAAACAAATATAGCAACTTAACATAATTTAAATTCGGTTCAACTAATGAAAATACATGACACGCAAAACATAAAGATAAAATACTACACTAAACACATACATGTGTTTGTTTAGTCACTATCGCCCATATCCCAGTTGCCATAAACAATTTCAAACGCACGTTTGCGCCCGAGAAATGCCTTTCTTTTGAAAATGGTACACCCATATTCCTGGTGGACAGTTGTTATACACTCTTTGATTTTGTACCTTATGGACGCTTTAATGTATGGAATCAAGACAAGAGAAATCAAGTCAACATCCAAGTTAAAGTGATTCCCACTGAATATGTCCATTTCATAATTGTGGGTGCCAATGTATTTACCCACAACCCACATATTTGTTTTCTTCTTCCTCGCATGCATCAACCAATTACAACCCATAAACCATCTACGATAAATAACCTTGCATACATCCGGAGATGATTCTACTACCATCATCTCATGACACTCTTTTATGTTGTACATTCGCACCGCCCTGCTAAGGCGCTTTATCAAGAAAAAGCATGCCCTTTGACAGCACCATTGCTCTAGATTCATCCCACATTGCTGTCTGAATTTCGTCAATATCCCTTGTGAGGGCATCCGCATCCGGCATACTTGGCAAATGATCAAGGTAGGGAATCTCCCTTGAACGAAATGGCACGTGGGACTCGTACACTCTTGGTCTAACGGGAGGTGGAGCATGTTCCCTCGTCAAATCAGGTTCAGCATTCTCTTCCTCCTCATCATCACCCTCATCAGGGAATGGCGTGTCATCTCCAGACTCATTGGCATTGTTGTCATAATCACTATTCTCTTCCTGACTCTGCGCATCTGCCAGATCCCGATTAAATATTTCGTCTTCGGGCAATTGAGTAAGGACATGACCTTCAAGCTGCTCGTTTTCACTGCACAACCAATAAAATAATGAGTTACTCAAATTGATCCAAACTTTACCTATAGTTTTATATATTCACTTACAAATCATAATGTGTCGATATTCCATGATGGACATTATGCTGTTGATGATGACTCCTGGATGGACTACCATGATCCAACACACCGAAACTAGGCATATTCCAAGTGGGCATTGGTTCATAACTTGTAAAATTCGTATCTGGCTGGTATCCCCTGTGGATATATGACTGTCAATACAAATTCAATACATAAAAATATACATCTTAACACAAAAGAAAATTGAATTTTACCACTCGGATTGTGGATCACGTAAACTAGGAGACAAATTATTTTTTCGCTCCTCATTCGCCCGTGGAGATAAGTTTAGATCATGCCAAACTCTTTCACCCGGAACCTGTTCGACTAAAACTGCTCCATAATTACCACCCGATGATTGAGGGATATCCCTACTTTGCGCAACCACATTATTGCGAACGTCTTCAGCCTTGACGTACATTTCCAACAGTTTTATCACAAGAAATTCCCGGTATTCATCCGGAGTCCTCAAAAAATCTCTCAGAGTTTCATCGTATTCGATGTTAAACTCAGCATAACAAGCAACCCCTTGCGGAGTCACAGAATACAAATATCTTCCGATTACTTTAATATTCATCGAACGTTTGCTCACACTCCTTTTTTTACATAACAACGATATTAGTGTATCGTACTCCATTGTAAGTGGCAACTTAACATGACACTGTGGAGATATACTGAGTTATTCGCCACCACAACCTCACAACCCCCCCCCCCTCCACCCCCATATAATGAAACCCTAATTCTTCGCTCTTCGAACATTATGACAAAATGCAAAATAACTAAACGAAGAAATATTTCAGAAAATTTTTTGAAAAATTTCAAAATGCATCTTCAAGTGAAAAATAAAAATTTTATGAACAAATGCTGATTTCGAAAAAAAAAATTAATTTTTCTTATGTCCAAATATCTCAGTGACAGTTTCAGCTTCAACTTTTGGGATACAACGTAAAAGACCCTGGAGTTGAACTTCGAAGTTGGAAGTTCGTCTCTACATTTATTGCACATTCAGATAGCTACTTCCAAAATTCAGCAATTTTTTTGTACGACTGCAAACCCCTTTATAAGATTCTGTTCAACTTCTGACCACATTGGTAGTTATGAGAGGCGGATTTTAAGTTTACGAGTGCTATCACGGAGTCAGAATTTGAAGTTCTAGGTTTAGAATTTTAGTCATTTTAAGTTATTGGGTTCTAAATTAATAATTTGAATAAATTAAATAAATTTTTTAAGACAAATATAGAATTTGAACCAAAGTTATTGGGTTCGGCAGAACTCGCGCCTCGGATTCCTATAGCGATATCAAGTTAATATACAATAATAACCGAGCTAACGAAATGGATTCCAAGCTAAATATTCTTATAAATTTAAAGAACTTTTTAGTATTAAATCAAGGTCAAGACACAAGTTACTGGGTTATTTGCTTATAGAATAATCTTTGCACTTAGGACCCGTTTGGCCATAGATTTTTGTCAAAATATATTTGGTGTTTTTTTGACAAATATATGTTTGGTCATAGATTTTATCTACATTTTGACAAATTTCCAAAATTCAAATCCAACTCAAGAGCTGGTTTTGACCCAAAACATCACTATTACAATTTTTATAAATTGCCCCAAACTTTTCTATTTTATAAAAGAGCCTACCATTTATTATTTTGTAACATGCTGCTTCATCTTCTAGGTCATCTGATAGTGTATTATGTAATTTATTATAAAAACGATAATTTTGTGCTCCCTCCGTTTCATATTAGATGAGGTAGTTTGACTCGGCACGGAGTTTAAGAAGAAAGAAGAAGACTTTTGAAACTTGTGGTCTTAAAAGCTTAAGGGGTAAAAGGTTTGTGGGGCCATGCCATTTGTGTGGTTATAAAAGCTTCTCATTAAGAGTAAATGGGTAAAATGAAGAGTTTAAAGTTTGAATTATTTCCAAATTTAGAAATGTGTCATTTGTTTTGGAACAGACTAAAAAGGAAAGTACCTCATCTAATATGAAACGGAGGGAGTACCAAATTTATTTATGTTCAGGACTATAATTTGCGATAATGTAATGAATGTTATCGATAAATGTTCTGTTGAGTATTTGTGATAGTTTTTAGAACTTGTGGGTATAAGTCATGTTTCATGTTTTTTCAGAAAAAATAAAGCAAAATATGTTTGAGAACTTATGTCCAACAAATTTTCGTCTTCAAACCAAACTTCACTCAGATCAGATTTTTCAAAACAAATATGAGAATCTATGGCTAAACGCTAGCTGAGTATAATATTTTCCTTTTCCGGCTAGCTGCGTTATTTGCTTATAAAATACAAAGTCCCAACCAGTAACCAGTAATTACTCCCAGCCTTTCTGTTCTGTGACTCGTTTTCTACTGTCATCACTGTAAGTCACCGGCGGCAATGGCACATGTGGTGTTCCTTCCATATTCTATGAATAGTCATATAACACCAATAGTACATATTGCTCGACTTTTCGCCTTCTACGGAGGCTTCAAAATCACCATAATTACCACTCCAAAAAATGCTCTCCTTTTTCAATCCTCAGTCGATAAAGACTGTCTCGAATTGGGCAGCGAAATCTCCGTCAAAACGGTTAAATTTCCGGCAAATGAAGCCGGCTTACCGGACGGAGTTGAAAATATTATCTCTAGCCCTTCAATGGAAATAGCTGGCAAAGTATGTTATGGCTTTACGCTGCTCCAAAAACCCATGGAACAGTTAATTCGGCAGCTCAATCCTCAATGCATTGTCTCCGACATGTTTTTTCCTTGGACTGTTGATTTAGCTGAGGAGTTGAAAATTCCGAGGTACTCTTTTCAACCTGCGAATTTTATACATCAATGTGCCTGGCATTTTCTTAAGGGATACACACCTCATATGAAAGTGTCTTCGGATTCTGAGCGTTTCTTGATCCCTGGCTTACCGCACGAGATCAAAATGAAACGCTCAGAAATAGAAGGTTTCCTTATTGAGGAGACTGGTTTTAGTCCGATGGTAAATGAAAACCTAGAAGCTGAACTTCGTAGCTATGGCATTATTCATAACACTTGTTCTGAGCTCGAACCTGGTTATGCCGAAGTCTATGAAAAAGTTAGAGGGAGAAAAGGTTGGCACATTGGCCCTCTCTCTCTGTTTATCGACAAACTGGAATGTGTAAAAAGTTCAAAAGAAATTTCAGACTCCAATTCCTCTTCTGAACCTTGGAAAGATTACAGTGATTGTTTGAATTGGCTTGAAAAACAGGAACCCAACTCTGTGCTCTATGTTAACTTTGGGAGCATGGTGAGATTTCCCAATGACCAGCTTAGGGAAATCGCATTAGCATTAGAGGCTGCAAATAGTTCATTTATTTGGGTGGTTAGAGAGCAGGAGAAAAATCAAGAAGACGGCGAGAACGATCTTTCTGATTGGTGGCCTAATGGTTTCAAAGAAAATATTGTAAAAATGAATAAAAAGGGTTTAATTATCCAAGGTTGGGCGCCACAAGTATTAATCTTGAAACATCACGCAATTGGAGGATTCTTGACTCATTGCGGTTGGAATTCAATACTAGAAGCATTAATAGTAGGTGTACCATTGATTGCATGGCCTTTATTTTCAGAGAATTTTTATAGTGAGAAGCTTTTGGAGCAACTTGGACTTGGAATCGGAGTCGGAGCAGATGTGTGGAATTCGGGTTTTATTGTGTCGAGTCCGGTGGTTTCAAAAGAGAAATTGGAGGTTGCTGTCAAGTGTTTGATGTGTGACTCAAAGAAAAGTAGGGAAATTCGAGCAAATGCTAAGTTAATGGCACAAAAGTTGAAGAGTGCAACTGAAGAAGGTGGTTCATCTCATTTGCAGCTCATTGCGTTGATTGAGGAAATCAAGAGTTGTTCTTTCAAGAATTCCACTTGAAATGTATCTTCAATTCTATCACTACTTGAAATAAATTTGGCAAAATTGTCACAATTTGCATGTTTTTAATTTTCTTTAAGAGTCTGTTTGGAAGGACATTTTGTAATGGGATTTAATATAATTACTATGGTAGTAACTATAAAGTTTAGTAATTATACGATATAATAATTATTTTGATTTAATGTAATTACATGAGTCATGTTTGGTTACAAAATATAATTACACAGTTAAATATTATTTTAAAACAAAATTAATAATAAAAATAAAATATTTTTTTTGCTGGAAAAATAAATGAACTTCAATAAAAACAACAACAATAACAAACCCAGTAGTTTCCCACAAGTGGGGTCTGGGGAGGATAAGATGTACGCAGCCTTACCCCTACCCCTGGAAGGCCAGAGAGGCTGTTTCCCATAGACCTTCGGTTAGAGAACGACCGAAAAAGAAAAGATAATTGCAACAAGTAGGAATAACAGCAAGATGGAATAAGATCAAAACCAAGAATGCAGTCAAACTCTATCAACACCGGAAGCAAGCCTCCACTTCATCCATCCTGCTCCGAGGCGATGCGTGACATCTTCATCAATCTCTCTGTTACCTTGTATTTAATGTGAGATAAATATATATATGCATATTAGAAATACTAACAATAATTTATGTATTACTCCCTCCGGTCCACAATAAGTGACCAATTTGCTTTGGGCACACCCATTAAGGAAATACTAAATTCAAGACGAATATAGTTAATGTGACTAAACTACCCTTCATTAAATGTTGTACCATAGTTATAGTAATACTTACTTCTCTTCTCAAATGTAAGGAGTAAATGACTTTTTAGGGATACGTACATAAGGGTAATTTTTGAAAAACAAATTGAATTTTTCTTGAATATATAAATGGATACTTATTTTGGACCAAAATAAAAAAGCAAATTGGTCACTTATTGCGGTCCGGACGAAGTACAAGATATTGAAAAGTAACTTGGTAATTACACTAGGTAAATTACCATCTATTCTCACTGACTCACTGTCTTCTTGAGAATTGACGAGTGCAATTGGTCTCCCTTAATTACATCTAATTATATGCTGATCAAATAATTACTTGGCTAGACAAATGCTCCATAAATAGTCTGCAGTCTCATTTATAGTAGGAACACTACAAAAGCTTCAATGCCATGCAAACTTCATTTATTATCTTTACTAGATTGTTAGTTCTTCAATGGCTGACAACAATAAATTCGTAAGAAACCCAATGCAGAGATTCTTTTGGCATCTAAAAGTAAACGACACATTCTACTCCACCGGTAGTTCTTATTTAATTTGCTTCGATAAAACTTATGACTTTCGGATTCTAAGTTCCCATTTTCCATAAATTTTGGTTTTATTTTTCTTAATTTTTTTTTTTTGAAAACACTGTTTATTTATGCGATTATGTTTTGAAAAAAAATTAAAAATTTTCAAGTTTCCAAAAAGTAGTTTAGGGCATTTTTAGGTAAAAATTTTTCTTCCATTCACAAAACTTCTAATTTTTCTTCAAATAAAATGCATGTCCAAACAACTTCAACATTCAAAAAATATTTTTCGAGAAAACCTCAAAAACTCTTTTTTTTTTTAGTTTCAATCAAATCTATGTCCAAACGCCAGCTAAATCTTTTCAGTTTCTGGGTTCTAAGTAATTTATACATGTTCAATGAATTCCATAAGATAAATAATGTACATGATTTGAACCAAAGTTATTGAATTATGCCGAACATGTAGGTTCTACTCTCCCTTCGCCCCTGCTTCAGTGCCACTCTATAGTCTATTGTATAAATGACCTTCCACCGCACTTTATGTAACGACCAATTTGGTATGAACATATTGTTACATTATTTTTTACTCTCTTCTTGTCCTTCCTTACTATTAAGTAATCTTATTTTATCCTTTATCTTACTTTTTTAAATAAATTTTTTTACCCCGTACTTTACTTTTTCTTTGTAATATTATAGATCTATTATTCATATATGTTATTTGTGCATGACATCATGAAACGACGGTAAACAATACATCTATTTAGATATTATTATACATCAAAACAATACAATACGATACATAATAACCATTCACACAACCTGTAAATTCTACAAAGTTGAGTAGTATTTTAGACCAAATAGTTTTGAAATAACGGCAAAAATCAATGGCCATTGAGCTCCAAAGCAAAACGCAAAAATCAATGGCCATTGAGCTCCAAAGCAAAACAACATTCTAAAAGACGATAATAACATGGCCGGTATAGGAAAGGAGGACTGGTTATGAGCATTAATGAACGAGGGAAGAAGTGCCTTTTAAATACTTTGATTTATTAATTATTGTGATTTGTAGTGTTTTTTACGTATTTTTTAAATAAATTTATTTTATTTTTAAATATATTAATTTTATTTTAAAAATAAATTTTTTTATTTATGAATATATGGTCAAAACTAATAAGTTTGAACCTCGAAAAATAAAATTCCAACGGCCAACTCCATACCAAATCCAAATTTTGTTATTGGGAATAGAATTCAAGTCAATAACATTCTCAAAGAAATCAACAACGTAAGAGTTTTGCTTTTTATAAGCCCAACTTCACATTGAAGGAACCAAAACGATGATATTGTACTCCATCCGTTTCAATTTATGTGAATCTGTTTGAGTGGACACGAAATTTAAGAAAAAATAAAAGACTTTTAGAATTTATGGTCATAAACAAGTCAAAAAGAGGGCTACAGTATTTGTGTTGTTATAAAAGCTTCTCATTAATGGTAGAATTGTAAGTTTAAGCTAAATTATTTTCAAATTTAGAAAAGAATCATTCTTTTTGGAACAAACCAAAAATAAAATAGATTTACATAAACTGAAACGGAGGAAGTAATACCAGTAGACTCTAAAATTATATCTTACCTAAAATGAGGAAAAAACAAAACAATAGAAGTGCGTTCAATCTTCATAACTTTGCACTAGATTAAGCACTAGCATTATAAATTATTAAAAGGCAATAAAGGCCTAACGGCCCCCTAAATTTGCATCACATTTTAAAGCCGGTATATGAACTTTCATCGTTTCCATTTTAGCACTATTACTTAATGATTTGAGTACTATTAAACACATTTGGCCGTGCATGTTGTTCAATTGCTACAGATGTGGACAAAATTAATACCTTTTTACTGCCACATCTTTCACTCATTCACAGTGTTTTGACAATTGTAAATTGTGGTCCCACTATCTTTCTTCGGTCATTACTTTGTGGCGTGTATTTTGCAGGTCCCTTTTTTATAAATTAATTTATTAATTTAGGCCATTTCACCATTTATTTTTCTTTCACTTCTGGTTCATAGTAAAAACCAACTCTGCTCCATCGTGAACCACCACACCACCTCAAACCACCAGTCTCATCACAATCTCAAGGCCGAGAAAATTTTTCCTCACTCAAATAAACCACCTGGCCACCCATAAATCATAGGAGTAATAGACAAACAAAAATACTCCTCTATAATTTTATTCCAACAACGTACCACCACCACAACCATGCTACTGTGTAATGTTCGAGAAGGCTGAGGTGAGTGTCGAAGAAGATGAAGAAATGATTTAGGAAAGTAAAGGATTAGGGTAAATAGAGAAAGGCACGCGCACACTAGATTGGCACATGCCAAGTGGATCGGACGGCCACAATTACAAATTAGCTGATAGAAATGAAGGGCCCAGATTAATCCTCGTGTAATAGATTGGGCCTCAATCTGTTATAACCAATTGGGCTGGAATTAGGAGTTAGTTTTTGACCGGTATTTTCTTAATTCCCTCTCTTTCTCTCTCTACTTTCTTACTCTACTTTCTCTCTTCTTCTACAACCTAATTCCTCTTCTAATCCGTGAATTTCCATTACAGGTTCAAGTGAAGATCTTCAATGGAGTCACATTCTGTTTGTCATTGAGAATTACTAATGTTGTAATTGAAAACTATCATTGTATTCATTTAGCAATCAATAAAACTCCATTGTTGCCCATTTCTATTTCCTTTCTACTTTTCAATTGAGTATATTACAAATTGGTATCAGAGCAATTCCTGGCCCATTATTACAAAACAATGACGATTGCTGAAACTAGATCCAAATCTATGGAGGAAAATTTTGAAAAACTAGAAACCCAACTACAGAGTTACATGGAGAAGACAGAACTGAAATCTGAAGCCACAGATGCCAAAATAGATGAGTTGGCAAGGAAGCTTGATGTGCTAGTGGAGAAGTTAATTCCTAATCAAGCAGGGGTTTTGGGAAGTGCTCCTTCTAAGAGTCATTTTCTCGAAACTTCTGAAGGCAGGCATAAGAGTGAACATAGAGGAGAGCCATTCACTCCTGGCCTTGGGGAGAGAAGCTATCATCACAACTCCAATTCAAGGGTGCAGTTCCCATATTTCGATGGAGCAGGAGCAGCAGATCCATGTTCATGGTTGAGGAGGTGTGAGCGATACTTCCACTACAATCATATCACTGATCAGGGGCAAAAACTGGAGGAGGCAGTTCTTCATCTTCAAGGTAGGGCTGAAGCTTGGTATTTTTCCTTTCAAATAAGCAGAGGAAATGTTAGCTGGAGAGAGTTTTGTGAGGAGTTATGCAAAAGATTTCAAGATGCTGAAAATAGTAAATTTAACCTCATAGGAGAATTTAAAAAAATTGAGCAAAAGGGCAGTGTTAATGACTACTTAGAGAGGTTTGAGGATTTGAAGGCTTGGGTGTTGATTAGAAGCCCCACAATTCCTGAAGATTTCTTTCTAGAATTTTTTGTAGAAGGTCTAAAGGAAGAAATAAGGCATACAGTTAAAATGCTCAACCCCTTTACCCTAAGTCAGGCAGTAGAAAAAGCTAGACATCAGGAAAAAGTCATAGATTCATGGGCTAAGAAAGGGAAAATGATAGGGGGAAGGAGTTTAATGACCACCAATATCAGTGGACCAAGTGCAGCCAATAATCATAGGAGTGCAGGATTTCCAAATCAGGTAACAAACTATTTGAAATCAGAAGAGCTCAAGGATTGTGTTATAAATGTGGGGAGAAATATCACCCTGGTCATCAATGCAAGAATAAACAGCTGAATGCAATGTCTGGAACTATGGAGCCTTCTGAAGAGGTAGTTCAACCAGAAATTGAAGTCATGGGGGAGGAGTTCTTAGAAGTACAGGAAGGGGAACCCATGGATGAGGCCATTAGCTTGAATGCTCTTTCAGGTACTGAAGTGCCAAACACCATTAGACTCAAAGGGGAGTCTAAGAAGAACACCATGACAATCCTTTTGGATTCAGGAAGCACTCATAGCTTCCTAGATTTAGAGACAGCAAGGAAAATGGGGTGTGTTATCAAAGAAAGTGTGCCTATGAGAGTGACAGTAGCCAATGGGAACCATTTGTGCAGTCTGTACACTTGCCCCAAGTTCAAATGGAAGATACAGGGAATAGAGTTTGAGGACTCAGTAAGATTACTGAGACTTGGGGGTAATGACATGATTTTGGGGGGAGATTGGATGAAAGGACACAATCCTCTCCTATTGGACTTCATAGAGTACAAAGTCCAGGTTACACACAAGGGAAAAAGGGTGGAACTTAGGGGCATTTATCACCAAGGGGAATTAAAGAGCATGACTGCTACTGGGGTAAAGCATCTACTTAAAAAGGGTCAAGCTATATGGGCTCACTTGTTCACTATATCAGCAGCAGAAGCACAGTTAGAGGAAAATATACCTGCAGCTATCCAACAAGTACTGAAGGAGTTTCCAGATGTCTTCTCTGAGCCCAAGACATTGCCACCAAGGAGGAATCATGACCATTTTATCCCTCTAAAAGCAGAAACAAATCCAGTTAACATCATACCTTACAGGTACAATTTCTTTCAGAAGAATGAAATAGAAAAACAAGTAAATGAAATGCTCCAGAATGGAATTATTCAGCCTAGCCATTCTCCCTTTTCTTCACCTGTTTTACTAGTAAAAAAAAAGGATGGTAGTTGGAGATTTTGTATTGATTATAGAGCCCTAAACCAAATGACTGTCAAAGACAAGTTCCCAATTCCCTTGGTAGATGACTTAATGGATGAATTACATGGTTCATGCATATATTCTAAGATAGACCTTAGAGCTGGCTACCATCAAATTAGAATGGGAGACAAGGACATATATAAAACTGCCTTTAGAACAAATTTGGGGCATTATGAGTTTAAGGTTATGCCCTTTGGGCTAACCAATGCACCAGCTACATTCTAGTCCCTCATGAATCATGTGTTCCAAGCTCATTTAAGGAAATTTGTTCTAGTCTTCTTTGATGACATTTTAGTCTACAGTGCATCAATGGAGGATCATGTGCTTCATCTTGGGAAGGTGTTGAGTATATTGAGGAAGGAACAGCTATTTGCTAAGCTGTCCAAATGTTCCTTTGGTCAGCCTAAGGTGGAATACCTAGGGCACATTATATCTGGAGAAGGGGTCTCTACTGATCCCTCAAAAATTGAGGTTATGGCCAATTGGCCAACACCAAAATCTGTTAAGGCTCTAAGGGATTTCCTAGGACTGACAGGCTACTACAGAAGGTTTATTAAGTCTTATGGAGTTATTAGCAGACCATTGACCAATCTGTTAAAAAAGAATGGGTTCTATTGGGATGCTGATTCTGAAGCAGCCTTTCAAGCACTTAAGAAGGCAATGACTACTGCACCTGTGTTAGCCATGGCTGATTTTAATAAACCATTTGTGGTGGAAACTGATGCATGTTCTAGTGGAATGGGGGCAGTACTAATGCAGCAAGCGAGACATATAGCTTTTTTCAGTAAAGCATTGGCACCTAGGCACATGGGGATGTCTACTTATGAGAAGGAGTATATGGTTGTTTTGTCAGCTGTAGATAAATGGAGACATTACTTGCAAGGAGGCCATTTCATCATAAGAACTGACCATCAGAGTCTTAAATATCTACTTGAGCAAAGAGTCACTACTGCACTTCAACAGAAAGGGCTGGCCAAACTAATGGGGTTGGATTATGAGGTGCAATACAAGAAAGGGGCAGAGAACAATGTAGCTGATGCCTTGTCAAGGAGACAAGAAGAAGACCCTACTCTTAATGCTATCATTGCAGCAGACCCTACTTGGATGAAGGAGATTGAGTTAAGCTATGAACAGGATCCCCAAGCTCTACAATTGATTGCTGAACTTATCACTGCACCTAATAGCAGGCCTAATTTTTCACTATCTCAGGGCAATTTGAGGCATGATCACAGAATTTATGTGGGAAGAGGGTCTGATCTAAGGGTTAGGATTTTTGAGGCTTTACACCTATCTCCCTTGGGGGGGGGGGGGGCATTCTGGCCAACAAGGGACTTACAAGAGAATTAGGATGACATTCTATTGGCCCAACCTGAAGACAGAGGTGTTCAAATGGGACTCAGAATGTGATATTTGCCAAAGGGTAAAAACTGAAAACACACACCCAGCTGGTCTTTTGCAACCCTTACCTATTCCTGACCTTCCTTGGCAAGACATTGCCATGGATTTTGTGGAGGGTCTACCAGCCTCAAATCACAAGAATACTGTCCTAGTTGTGGTGGACAGGTTAACAAAGTATGGTCATTTCCTAGCTCTAAGCCATCCTTATACAGCACATGATGTGGCAGACTTATTCCTGAAGGAAGTTTTCAAGCTGCATGGTTTACCTAAAACCCTTATCACCGACAGAGATGCTATTTTTACCAGTCAGTTTTGGCAAAGCCTGTTTAAATCATTGGGAACTAAACTACATATGTCCACTTCCTACCACCCACAAACTGATGGCCAGACTGAGAGACTGAACAAGTGTTTGGAATCTTATTTGAGAGCCATGGTGTTCACTAATCAGAAGCAGTGGTTTAAGTGGCTTCCCCTGGCAGAGTGGTGGTATAACACCAACTACCATAATGCTCTGAAATCAACACCTTTTCAGGCCCTTTATGGGTTTCCACCTCCCCAAGTTCCCCTAGGGTCTCTTCCTTACACAACTAATACACAGGCTGGGGCATGTATTGCTCAGAGGCAGACCATGCTGCAGCATCTAAAAGAGAATCTCACGCAGGCACATGCCCGGATGAAATTCTATGCAGATCGTGCAAGAACCGACAAACATTTTGAAGTGGGGGACTATGTTTATCTCAAACTACAGCCTTACAGACAGTCATCAGTTGCTATCAGAAAAAACTTGAAATTGAGTGCTCGATTTTATGGACCCTATAAAGTTCTACAACGTATAGGAGCAGTAGCTTACCGGATTGAACTTCCTCCAGGCTCTCAAATTCATCCAGTGTTCCACATTTCTCAGTTGAAGAGAAGAATAGGCCCAGCAATCACCCCTCGGATGCACCCTCCAACTTGTGACGTTGATGGACGAGTCCAGATCCAACCGATTGCTATTCTTCAGAGGAAAATGGTGAAGGTCAATAAGGAGTTGGGGTTAAGGTTATGGTTCAATGGGCTAATCTAAGCCCTAAGGAAGCCACATGGGAGGATTGGGGGTACGTGCGAAGCCAATTTCCTGAGTTCGTAGCTCAGTATCGACCTTGAGGACAAGGTCTGTTTCATGGGAGGGGTATTGTAATGTTCGAGAAGGCTGAGGTGAGTGTCGAAGAAGATGAAGAAATAATTTAGGAAAGTAAAGGATTAGGGTAAATAGAGAAAGGCACGTGCACACTAGATTGGCACATGCCAAGTGGATCGGATGACCACAATTACAAATTAGCTGATAGAAATGAAGGGCCCAGATTAGTCCTTGTGTAATGGATTGGGCCTCAATCTGTTATAACCAATTGGGCTGGAATTAGGAGTTAGTTTTTGACCGGTATTTTCTTAATTCCCTCTCTTTCTCTCTCTACTTTCTTACTCTACTTTCTCTCTTCTTCTACAACCTAATTACTCTTCTAATCCGTGAATTTCCATTACAGGTTCAAGTGAAGCTCTTCAATGGAGTCACATTCTGTTTGTCATTGAGAATTACTAATATTGTAATTGAAAACTATCATTGTATTCATTTAGCAATCAATAAAACTCCATTGTTGCCCATTTCTATTTCCTTTCTACTTTTCAATTGAGTATATTACATACTGTACAACGCCACCAACTGAAAAGAAAAATCATATGCTAGTCACCGTCTTCTTCGAAAATACTAGCTCCTTTCTCATCTCTGATTTTTTTTAAACTTTCTTCAAAAGAATCTCACCGGTTCTCCTAGATATTTCATCAATATTCACCTTCTTGAAAATTCATAAAATGGAAATTAAAGCCGGTGTTATTCAATTAACCTCTTAAATTATAGAGAAATAAAGATGTACAACAAGTCTTTTAGTATAAAAATGGTTGGTAAATTCAAAATTGTTAATCGCAACTTTGACCGCATTCTTGCCATCAGACCCACCCACAGCAAGGCTGAACATCTTAAGAAGGGGGAACAAGAACGAGAAAGAAGGTATGGGGATCTAGGAGTCTATCATATGCTGGGAGAGTACAATTAGTAAACACAGTGTTGCTGCACTTACATACCTACTGGGCATCAATGTTCATAATGCCAAAGAAGGTAATGAAGACTATAGTGACTATATGCAGGAACTATCTTTGGGATGGGAGTGTGATCACAAACAGACCACCACTGATAGCCTGGGATACAGTTTGCAGACTAAAGGATGAAGGGGGTTTGAGGATACAGGAATGCATAAATTGGAATGAAGCAGCAATAGCCAAGTATGTTTGGAATATAGAGCATAAGTGTGATACTTTATGGGTCAGATGGGTGAACCACATCTACATAAAAAAGGAAGATTGGTGGCAATACAAATCACCCAAGGACAGTACTTGGTATTGGAAGAAAATATGTGACATAAAAGGAAAGTTTAAAGAGGGATTTGAACAAAGAGTATGGAAGACAAACAAGTATACAATCAAGGATGGCTACAACTGGAGAAGAGGAGCAGCAGCAAAGTGGCCATATGCAAGATGGATTTGGAACAGACTAAATGTTCCAAAACACTGTTTCATTGGATGGCTGATCGTGAAGAAGAGAATACTGACCAGAGATAGGCTGAATATGATGGGGGTGAGCCAAGAGAAGACATGTCTCCTATGTGAAAAAGAAGATGAAACAGTCCAACATATGTATTTTGATTGTGAGTACTCAAACAGAATACTGGAGTGCATGTGCAAATGGCTGAAGATTAGAATAAGAAATGCAGACCAGAACAATATCTGGAGGAAGATTGGAAGATAAATAAAAGGAAGACTATGCAAGAGTTTTGTAGCAGCTATCATAACAGCAGCTATGTACTGGATTTGGAAAGCAAGGAATGAGGCACTGTGGAACAAAGCAGTACCTATACCAGGAAAAGTATGGCAAGAAATTAAGGAAGGGAGCAGGTATAGAATTCAGAAAATACGAAATAGTAGGAAGAATAGAAAAGAAATAGAATGGATAAATCCATTGTATAGATAGGATATTGGTAGAGATATAGAGGATATATAGAATAAGATTAAGGAGTTGAGCTCATAGGCTCAACATGGATACCGGATTGTAAATGGTTTTTGTACGGGGGAGATAAATAAATTTTTTTCTTTTACCCAAAAAAAAGAACGAGAAAGAAGGGCGGGGAAAAGAAAAAGAATGGAGAAGGGCGGGAATCGGGAAGAAAGGGGTCGGCATTGGGGATTTTTTTTTGTCCTTTAGTATTTGTTTTCTGAATTTAGTACTTTTTAAATTAAAGTAAGCCTATTCACGCGCTCTATCGGCTTGATTAACACATACCTTGACCACATCAGCGGGGTCTTTGCCAATAATCATGATCAACGGTCAAAGGGGTTTATTATTATGCAAATGAACGAGTAGAAGTGTCCAAATGAGAAATTCATAAGTTCATTTAAGACCCGTTTTTTTTTCATTTTCTTTTTCATGCGTACGGGAGTTTGGAGCATCTTTACTCGCCATAGCGTCTTTACTATAGTATTTTTTAAATTTATTTGAAAACTCTTTTCTTTAGTCGAGCGTCTAGCGCAAATAACATCTCTACCTCACGCAAATAACATCTTTACCTCACACAAGGTAGGGATAAGATTCTACATACATTCTACCCTCCCTAGACCCCATTTGAGATCATATACACTGAGACTATTATTATTATTATTATTATTATTATTATTATTATTATTATTGTTGTTGTTGTTGTTGTTGTTGTTGTTGTTGTTGTTGTTGTTGTTATGCATACGGGAGTTTGGAGCATGAGCCTCCAAAACCTGAAATGAACTTAAATTAAACTGGTGTTGTGATATCAAGAAAAGAGTCTCGATCGATTGCTCCGGTTAGCCTCTCTACCTCCTGAACGCAAAAATTTCTGTTTTTCAATTTTCCTAATAATTACTTACACAGTTAAAAATTAACCAAAAAGAGGTTGAGATGATATAAGTTGCAATATCAAAAGGGAACCATATATAGAGAGCGACAACGATCTCTATAAAGAACGACACAATTTTCTTTCATCGAAACTTAGAAGCTACATTGCTTAAATTTGCCAGAAATAACCCGTAAAATACATGTTTTGAAAAGATGGGGATTGGGGCAATTGATCTGAAAAGACGAGATGGAATTGCTATTGAGTCTTCGAGGCGAATACTTACTTTATTATTCAAGAGAAGATAGTCCAAATACTAGAAGTACATTTGAGAGCTAGGCTCTAAGAAACTTTTAAGAAAGACACAACATCTATAACAACGGTAACAACCACAAAGACAAAGAAAGATGATACAAGGAGTTGGCCCAGAACATCTCCAAACTTCATAGTAATAATCACTTGATTAACTCCAACTAAGAAGCCAACGAGATTCAACACGGAAAATGTTATCAATGGCACGGCCAGAATCCCTATACCTTGGAAATCAAATTTCCCCTTCTCATATTTCTTTAGTTTTTTCTCGTCAATTGCTTTGTCTGACAAATATAATTTCTCTCCTTGAGTTCCAATAAACTTTTCAATTATAGCCTTGCATCCTCCTAACCATATTGCACTAACTCCCATCATCATTAATGCCCTGTATTCCATCCACCATGTTTTTACTGATCCGCCTTCTGGGATTGATTCCGACATATTTTCCAAAATTGTTGATATGAACGCGATCACGTATACTGCAAACCAAGGATCATGGACCTAAAACAATACGAAGAAAAGCTGTCAAGCTTTTCAAATAGATCGAAGTAGAGTTCAAGGCAGTTGAAATGTATGACCATTTCATCTAAAAGCTTAAGCTGTTAGATAAGATGATCACATATTTCAACATGATATCAGAGCAGTTTAGAGATCTTTAGTTCAAATCTAACAGCTACACAAAAAGCAAAAGAATATTTACACGTGCTTGGCCCTTGAAAAAAATTGGTCCACACACGAGGGGGCATATTTAGATGTAAATAATAGTGATAACTATGTCTCGGTTGCAAATAAGTTGGGGTCCTTTGTTCAAATCATCGTTTCTACATTTAAGCTCAACTCATGTCATCATCATGCCAAATAAATAGCGTACGGAGATATAATATAATTAATAATCAAGATGTGCTCTCTCTAACTCTAAGGGGTCGTTTGGTTCAACAGTACTAGATTATAACCAATATTATAACAATGATAGATAATCTCCCACCTTATAAATAATTCCATGATTTTGGTTAAATTTTTATCCTAGTTTTAGCTATTACTCATAACCAAACATTGGACAAACTTAGTCCCAAATTTTATACTTGGGATAACACCCTAATCCTTGTAGACAAATGGCCATCAACAGTTAGAACGTTTAGATGAGATGATCATATCTTTCCGCTAAGATAGAGAAAGAAAATCGTTCGATTTTACCTCGGGATAAACTTGAATGCCTAGCAAAAGGCTTGTAGAAGGGACACTGGCATGCAAAACCATTCCCCAAGAATATAGAGAGAAATACATCAAATAGGCATAGCACAAGCATTGAACAGTTCTCATTCTGCTTTTCATGCCATAAGTGAGAGGATTGAGATGTGATAAACCAGCTTGTGTGAGTGCAGCAACCCATTTTACAAGTTGTGAGGAGAAACCTTGCATATCAACTGGGGCACAACCCAAGAAAGATGGTCTTTCTGGGTATAAATATGTAGAAGTCCAACCTTTGCAGTGTAAAAGATAACCAGTGAAAGTGCTCTCCAAATGACAATTGTAAGAATAACCGATCTGCAGATTGTGATATAAGAAAATGAAAATATCAATCGACTTTTGTGTAACAAAAATATAAGGTAATTCTCATGAAGTGAAAATACTTAGTCTAGCATAGGTTAAAGAACTTTTACACTATTAGGGGTCGTTTGGTATGCAAATTAAATTATTCCGGAATTATAATCCTGGGATTATTATCCCTCGACTAACTTATCCACCTGAGAGGCGGGCTAATAATCCCAAGTTTGATGGCATAAGGTGGGATATCTTGTATTAATTAAGATTGAGATTAAATTTATACCAGAAGATAAATTTATACCGTCAATCAAATATGGTATAAATTAAGTGGGCGTTTGGACATAAGAATATTCCAAAAAAAAAGTGAAAAAAATTTTCAAGTGAAAATGGTATTTGAAAATTAGAGTTGTGTTTGGACATGAATATAATTTTGGGGTGTTTTTGAAGTTTTGTGAGTGATCTGAGTAAAAAATTTGAAAAACAGCTTTTTGGATTAAAAATCCATCTTCAAGTGAAAATTAGAAATTTTATGAACAAACGCTAATTTCGAAAAAAGTGAAAATTTTTTCGAAAAAAGAAAAAAATTTCTTATGTCCAAACGGGCTCTAAATCCCGCACCTTATTCCACCTTATCCCGCATACCAAACGACCCCTTAGTGTCATTTAATCTATTATAGTAGGTCTCTAGTTGTTTTGCTGCTTTGGACTTTGGATGAGGTAATTTTCTAATTTAAAACAACTTTTGGGGTAATATGCCTTTTCCCCCCTAGTAATTATGAAGACAAAATTGGTTTGACAATTTATAAAATGACAAGGATTTAACATATGTCAAACCATAAGGAGATAATTTGCTAATTTAAAACAACTTATGGGGTAATATGCCTTTCCCCCTAGTAATTATGAAGACAAAATTGGTTTGACAATTAATGTTACTAGAAG
This sequence comes from Nicotiana attenuata, assembly GCF_001879085.1. Lineage (NCBI taxonomy): Eukaryota > Viridiplantae > Streptophyta > Magnoliopsida > Solanales > Solanaceae > Nicotiana > Nicotiana attenuata. The sequence goes on from NW_017673468.1 coordinate 95,665, forward strand.
ACAAGAATTCTGGTTGGGCCTATGATGCATATCTCATTCTAAGCAGGTTGGACCAAATCATAAATAGTTGGTGGTATTATTACTTTTAGCCTGCGCCAGAAACTATTTATATTTGGTAGGAAAAAGTGTATAAAATTTGTATATATTTTGTATATAACATACAAAATGTATATATATGCAAAAAATATACGAATTATATATTTTTTCGGCTATTATTTTTACAGCGACTATACAGTGTCATTTTTTCTAAATAGTTATGAACTAGGATTCTTGAACGGAAATATGAATCAATTTGTTTTCCTTTTGAATATTGTCCAGTCAAATATCGCAATATAAAATGAAAAAAAGAAGCATATAACTTGCCTCTTCACCCCAATGTGTGCCATCCTCATATGCACAAGTAGCTAGTGTCCTAGCTTCCTCTATGGTTGCTTCTGAAATGACTTTCTCTTGTTTAGTATAACCATTATTCTCCTTTAGTGAAGCTATAAACTTTCTACTCAATCCGAAATGCTTCTCCGGTGAACGATGAAACTCATCTGCGAAGTTAAATTGGATTAAACCACTCTTTTCTTTTAACAAATAACGAAACGAAATATATTACAATAATAACAAATCCCATAAAATGGGGCCTTAGGAGGAGTAGCTAGTACGCAGCCTTACCCCTACCTTATACGGGTAAAGAGACTATTTTCGATAGAACCTCAGCTCACATGCATAATCACAACAGTGTATAGACAGAAATACAATAATGTGAAAGTCAGGAAAAAAGTAGAATTAGGTTTGACAAAATGACGAACCCTTTAGACCTGGACTCGTATATAATGCTTTCCTCTTCAAAAAATAACCAGTCCCTGACAAAACTGGACCTTGAATACCATCCATTCCATGCCATATTGTCTACAAGTATAATATCATATATATGATCAATTTTTCTTTTATTTTCTACAAAAATGTAAGTATTAAGAAAAAGGAAAGAACAAAAATACACCTTGTAAGCCTGTCTAATTTTGACGTCATAAATATCTGATTTGCTAACATTGTAGAACACTTGAGGGAACTGAACATAAGCTAAGGAAGGTGATAGATTTGGATCAAGATGGAAACACATTGCTTTTCGAGCTGATGTTGGATCATGACAGAAAAAATCACAATCTAAAACCAGTAAATATGGGGCATTACTGATTATCCCTGAAACACGAAGCTGCAAAAAAAATTAATTAAATGTTAGCTAAACTTGTTATTCACATACGACAAATACTCCTTCTATCCCAATTCATGTGACGCAATTTCAATTTCGAGAGTCAAACTTTTTAATTTTAACAGTAAATTCAGAGAGAAATTCTTGAAGTTATTCGAAATAAAATGTGTATACTATTAAGAAACTACATAAAAGGTATCATAAGTCACAATAATTAAAAGGAGAGAGTTGTTGCCATGTATGTGATGAGGAGGTCACAAGTTTGAACCGGGGAAACTGCCTCTTGCAGAGATGTAGGGTAAGGTTGCGTAAAATAGACTCTTGTGGTCTGACCCTTCTCCAGACCCCGTGCATAGCGGGAGCTTAGTACAATCGCGATCAACTTTTTTTATATTTAACTCTCGAAATTCGAGCAGTAAGAATAAAGGAGTAGTAAAAGACAAGAATAAAGAGCAGAGAGGGTTATTGATCATATATACAAGGGCATTTGCAGATCCACCCTTGAAGTGATGACGAAGATGGGGTCTTCTTTCACGGGATACGTATACAAGCAAAGGCATCTTGGTTAAATCGTCGGCACTCTTCTCTTTTTCCATTTTGCTGTCATTTATTACCTGCAAAATATTTCATTAGCACAAGGATAATATAGGAAGTAAAATATTTTTGTGCTAAATATTTTTTTCTTCGTTTGGCATATGCCTCAAAGGCATAATAGTGTCCATCTGGTACCAAATCTTGGTCTCATCATATATGGTCCAAGTTTACTATCCACAGTTATTCATGGTGTGGAGAAGGGCCGGACTATAAGAGTCTATCGTATGCAGTCAAGACTGTTTTCACGGCTCGAACTCGTGACCTCCTGGTCACATGGCATCAACTTCATCAGTTACGCCAAGACTCCCCTTTCTGAACTTGACTCAGCATATTTGGAAAATGTATACCGAGGCGGATGTAGCCTTTTGGTATTAGATTTATCTGAATCCAGTACTTTTGACGTGTAACATAAATTTATCTATAAAAATTTATTAAAACTGCAACAAATAGTATGTAGATGTGAACCCATAACTCTAAATATATAATGACTTTAATGTTAAAGAATCTTATAAATTGGACCATTAAACTTAAATCCGCCTCTCAACATAATATGTTAAAATGGCTGCATGTTCATTTATGTTGAAATACCTTGACAAACGGCGCTCGATCTGGCTCTACGTCCCCTTTGATTCTACCGGATTCACCAGCACTGTTCACATTTTGCTGAAATTCCTCATATTTTAACTGCAAAAAAAAAGAAAAAAATAAGCTCATTTAGTTATTTCATCTGCAAAGAATGCAGTTAAAGCAGCGTTACTAAACAGTAGTACAGTAACTGCAAACAGTGGCGGAGCTAGAAGGAAAGAAAGAGGATAAAATTGAATCCCCCTCGGAACATTTTTGGTTATAAATTTCTAGATCCGCCGCTGACTACAAAATGCATGAAAATCTACGCTTTAGCGTTACCGTACTTTTATTTCTTTCTGTTCAGCTACAAAATCGTCATTCTTAAGAACACGATCGTCTTCCCCTAATGGCGAAAAAAACGCTTTAGGGCACCTCGTTTTGATCCCATACTTCCTACAGAAAGGCAGCCACAACTTAGCGAAACCACACGCTTCCTCTATCGCGTACAATGTCAAGGGGCATCCGCCATCATCTGCGAGATACACCACCAATTTGTCCGTCGGATAATCCAGAGCCATTGCGGATATCACAGTATTCATGACATCCACAATTGGCTCTTTCTTCGGGTTGGCAGTGAAGACCATCACGTCAATCGCTGGCAACTGAGAATCTTTGCAAGTGATGCGTTCGGGGAACACATCACGCGCAACGGGTCGCCAACGCGTCCCTTGTCCAAAGAACCACTTGACAATGAAACTAACTTCACCTAAGGTAATAAGCACCCATGCAAGTGCATGTAAACATAGGACAGTTTCAAAGTAAAATAAATGAGAAAGACGATAGTATACTAATGCCAGCATAATTAGAGAATGGAAAAACATGTGGAGTCGGTATATGGTAGTGATGGGTTGCTGCACAGTACATTTGTTCAGTTCCATGGCTTTTTTCTTTCTTTCCAGTGGTTCTCTCCTCTCTAGCTCTCTCTCTCTCTTACTGTTTCAAGAGTTGTGGCTTTGATTCGCTTCCACTGCCTATGAATTTATTTGTGTAGGGTATTCTTGTTAACTTATGCATGGTGTCTTGGCGTAACCGGTAAAGATGTTGCCATGTGACCAGGAGGTCACGAGTTCGAACCGTGGAAATAGCCTCTTGCAGAAATGTAGGATAAGACTGCGTACAATAGACCCTCGTGGTCCGGTTCTTTCCCCATAACGGAAGCTTAGTGCACTGAGCTGCCCTTATTGTTGTTAATTAACTTACCCCTCCTCCCCAAGTGTCAAACTATCTAAATAATTGAAGAGTTTATAAGTTATTAATACCGTTTAGCGTAAGAAAATTTTTATGCCATCATATTACTTTTTTATCTGTTGTAACATGTTTTATTTTCAAGAAAACAATCCTACGTTTTAAGAAGTCTTATCGTTAATTAAATATCCTTTGGATTGTGATTAGATGGTGTAAAACTTTTTTTATACTGATAATGTATACTACTTAAACTTGTAATTAAATAATGTTTGAAAACTGATAACGATGTATTACTATGAATTCTATTCTTCTAAAGTTAAAACATATTCAAGAAATCTTAGATAAAAATGGTTTTGGAAAAACTGTTTGTCTCGAAGTAATAGTTATATATGATATGAAATGTGATAAATGAAAATTTTCAATTTTGAAGATTTCAGTGCAAGCCTTTTGATCTCTTCTTTGCATTTGTATCTAATAGAATAATACCTATTCTCTCTATTTCAATTTGTATGTCATAGTTTGACTCGACAAAAATTTCTAGGAAGAAAGAATATTTATGGGCTATTAAAATTTTCATCAAGAAAATATTGAGAAATTTGAAGGGAATCTTGGCATAATTGGTAAAGTTACCATGGCATGTGATCAAGAGGTCACGGTTTCGAGCTGTGGAAGCAGTCTCTTGCAGAAATGTAAGCTAAGGATACATACTTGTGGTCTGGCTCTTTCCATACACACCCCGCACATAGCGGGATCTTAATGCACAAAGCTGCCCTTTTAATAAATTGAGAAATTTAAAATTAATTATTTCTAAATATAAAAAAGTTGTCACCCTTTCTAAAAACATGCAAGCGGACATTCAATTTTTGCTCTGCATAGTTATTTGTAATAATGGTCTCTCTCTCACACACACACACATATATATATATATATATATATATATATATATATATCTAATTAGACCTCTAGAGTAGGGGTGGAGGGAGACTAGAATTTACGCGTTCGGGCGAACCAAGTAGCTTTGGTCTAGATTTATTATATATATATATATATATATATATATTTCTAAAGAAATTCATGAAAATGTACAAATTATTAATTTAGAACCAACTAACTTAAAAGATTTAGAATTCAAAACCCATAAATTTTAAATCCTGGCTTCGGCTCTGCTCTGGAGCACATTGCAGAGGTTCCGCAAAATGACTAATGGACCATTGACTCGTTCCAATAAATTCAAGAGCGTTCAAGGATCTTAGTTAGAAAATGTTTCAAGAGCTATTTTGATGATTCATGAAAAAAATACCACGTTTAACCTTGCTCGGATCCGATCAACATCCATTGTCCCCTACATTTATAGTAAAAATTGTTCCCTCAGCTCATTTTTACTTATTCACTATAGACTTTGCATACCCCTTAAGAAATAATAAATGAAGTGCGTAATTAATGCATATTTTTAATAGATTTGAGAAAATGATTTGAAACGGTAATTAATACTTTTAATAGTGGACAAGTAAAAGTGAACAGATGGAGTAATAATTATCAATCAATAAGATAAAAGGGTAAAGAGCGTCACAACCTGGAATTCCCACCTTCGGGACCGTGATGACGTCTAACATTTCACTTGCTAGGCAACCCAACGTTAGAGAATCTTTAAGCCAATTTCCGTTCAATTTCAATAAATAAAGTCAATTAAGCCAAAATAAACTAAAACTGAGTGCAGAATAACATAAATGCCCATAATATCTACTACGATCTGGAGTCAGAAATCACGACCTTCTAGAATTGCAACAAACAGGATCTGAAATAAATACAACTGTTCTGAACGAAAAGAAAAAGTAAAATAGGAGGAGACTTCAAGGTCTGCGGACGTCAACAGATCTACCTTGAGTATCCAATGAGCAATTCCAAGCTGCTACGCCTCACGAACAGCTGGTGCCAGTACCAAAGTCTGCACAAGAAGTGCAGAGTGTAGTCTGAGTACAACCGATCCCTTGTACTATGTAAGTGCTGAGCCTAACCTCGACAAAGTAGTGACGAGGCTATGACAAGATACCCACGCAATAAACTTGTGCAGATAACCGTATACGTACAAGATAACAACAAATAAAATCTAAACATATACTATTGGGAGGGGGACATGCTAAAGGGGGTACAAGATACGAGAAATACAACGGAAATGATAACCAGAACAGTCAATATGCCTTTAACCAGTAAAAACAAACAAGCACAACGAAGAAAATTGCACGTCATCACCCTTCGTGATTCTACTCTCAACCTCACAATGTGACAATGATACTGCACGGCATCATCCTTCGTGCTTTTACTCTCACTTTCAGTATAAATCAATAGATACGACACGTCATCACCCTTCGTGTATTAACTCTCATAATATTGCAAGGCATCACCCTTCGTGCATTAACACTCTCCCTCACCATATAACAATGAACAAGTAACAACAGGGAGATAGAATAACAATAACAAGCCTCACGTCAACAATGGTTCCACAATACAAATCTCAACTCTAGAAACAATACTCAATTATCACAAAAAGCCCATAAACGTGGTACGAACATTCAATATAACGAGTAACTAGTCTAAGCATGGATAACATGATCAAAGTAAGCAATAAATTACAAGGAACAATTCCACCCGCATGCTTTAACCCAACAACAACGCATAAGTACTCTTCACCTCACACATACGTTGTACCCAACATCTAAACATGTAGTAAATAGACAAAAAAGTCCTAATCCCTCAAGTCAAGGTTAACCACGAGACTTACCTTGCTCCCAGGATCAATGCAAAGCTCAACCACAGTTTTGCCTTTCAAACAAGACTCCGAACCAATAGAATCTAGGAAATTACCAGCCAAACGATTCAAATTTAGCCTTAGGAACTACCCACGGTTGAAAAGGATTCAATTTAGGTCATTATTAAAAAAGTCAACAAAAGTCGACTTCCGGACTTGCTTGGTCCAATCTCGAAATTTGGAAAAAGCCCCGATTACCCATTCACCCCTGAGCCCGGTTATGTAATTTTTTTTGGAATCTGACCTCAATTTGAGGTCTAAATCCCAATTTTATAGAAATTCCTAATTGTACACAAACCCCCAATTTCCACCATGAAAATATTAAATTTTAGGTTGAAATCTTAGGAAATGTAATGGAAGATTGAAAGAAAATAGATTAGAATCACTTACCAATTATTTGGGGAAGAAGGGTGCTTGGGAAAATTGCCTCTAGGGTTTTCTTGTTTTGAAAATTTGAAGAATGAGAGAAAATCCCATTTTTAGCTATGTGATCAGTCGTAGATGTCGCATTTACGATATGGGGTTCGTAAATGCAAACCCCGCAAATGCGAAGAAACAGTCACATTTGCAAAGTCCTCCCATTTTTTCTATCATCGCATTTGCGATGATTTGTTCCCAAATGCGAACATTGATCTTCCATATTTGCGACCAAATTGATCGCAAATGCGACCAAGCCTGCCCCAGTCCCACTTTGCAAAAGCGAAGTATTGTTCGCAAATGCGAACCTGAGTTTCCCAGCTACTCTTCACAAATGCGAGGAGTTGCTCGCAAATGCGAACCTAACAGAGGTCGCAAATGCGAAGCCTAACCTTGCAATTGCGAGATCTGAGGCCTGCACCAGAACCGAAACACACCAACATTCTTCCTAAGTTCAAAATTCACTCTGTAGCCTATCCGAAACTTACTCGAGCCCTCGGGGCTCCATTCCAACACATGCACACAAGTCCAAAAATATCATACGAACTTTCTCGCGTGATCAAATCGCCAAAATAACACCTAGATATACGAATTGAACACCAAATCAAATGGAATTTTCAAAAAAACTCATGAACACGTTAAACCAACTCCGTTTCTCACCAAATTCGATAGACAAGTGATAAATATAGTAGTGGACTTATAGCGGGTTCCAAAACTAAAATAAGGACCTGATATCAATAAAGTCAAACATTGGTCAAACTTTCAAATTCATTAAGCTTTTAAACTTTTAAATTTTAACAAAGTGCGATAACTCGGGTTAGGGACTTCCGAATTCGATTTCGGGCATACGACCAAGTCCCAAATCACGATACGGACCTACCAGCACCGTCAAAACATGAATCCTAATCCGTTTGCTCAAAATATTGACCAAAGTCAACTCAAATGGATTTTAACACAAAATGTTAATATTTTTCTCAGTTTTTAACATAAAAGCCTTCCAGAAAAACATTGGACTGCGCACACAAATCGAGAAGGGCTAAAATGAGTTTTTTAAGGTTCAAAGCACAGAATTAGATTCTAAAACAGGAGAAGACCTATCCGTTCATCACATTCTCCACCTCTAAGACAACCGTTCATCCTCGAACAGACAAAGAAAAGTACTTGGTCTGGTGAAAAGGTATGGATATCAACTCCGCATGTCCGACTCGGACTCCCAAGTAGCTGCCTTGATGGGCTGACCTCTCCACTGCACTCGAACTAAAGGATTACTCTTCGACCTCAACTGATGAACCTGCCGGGCTAGAATAGCCACCGGCTCTTCCTCATAAGTCAAATCCTTGTCCAACTGGATAGAGCTGAAATCTAACACGTGGGACGGATCACCGTGATACTTCCGGAGCATGGACACATGGAAAATCGGATGAACGGCTGATAAACTAGGAGGCAATGCGAGCTTGTAGGCCACCTCACCTACTCACAGAAGAATCACAAAAGGTCTGATATACCTAGGGCTCAACTTGCCCTTATTTCTGAACCTCATTACACCCTTCATGGGTGACACCAGGAGCAACACTCTCTCTCCGACCATGAATGTAACATCAAGACCTCTATGGTCGGCATAAATCTTCTGCCTGGACTGAGCTGTGCGAAGTCGATCTTGAATAATCCTGACCTTATCCAAGGCATCCTGTACTAAATACGTACCCAGCAACCGAGCGTCCCCCAGCTCGAACCATCTAACTGGCGATCGGCACCGCCTCCCGTATAATGCCTCACGGGGAGCCATTTGAATGCTTGACTGGTAGCTGTTGTTGTAGGCAAACTCCGCAAGTGGCAAGAACTAATCCCAAGAACCTCCGAAGTCTATAACACAAACGCGAAACATATCCTCCAATATCTGAATAGTGTGCTCAGACTGTCCGTCCGTCTGGGGATGAAATGATGTGCTCAACTCTACCTGCGTGCCCAACTCACACTATAATTCCCTCCAAAAGTTCGCGGTGAACTGCGTACCTCAATCAAAAATGATAGACATGGGCACACCGTAGAGAGAACGATCTCGCGGATAAAAATCTCTGCCAACCGCTCTGAAGAATAGGTAACTTTCATAGGAATGAAATGCGCTAACTTGGTCAACATATCCACAATGACCCAAATTGCATCGAACTTCCTCTGAGTCCGTGGGAGTCCAACAACAAAATCCAAAATGATACGCTCCCACTTCCCCTCAGGAGTTTTTAACTTCTGAAGCAAACCACCATGTCTCTGATGCTCATACTTTACCTGCTGACAATTTAGACACTAGGCTACATATACAACTATATCCTTCTTCATCCTCCTCTACCAATAATACTGCCGCAAGTCTTAATACATCTTAGCGGAACCCGATAAATAGAATACCTGGAACTGTGGACCTCCTCAAGAATCTACTCACAAAGTCCATCCATATTAGGCACACAAACACGACCCTGCATCCTCAAAACTCCATAATCTCTAACAGTAACCTGCTTGGCATCACCGTACCGCACTGTGTCCCTAAGGACAAGCAAATGACGATCATCATACTGTCACTCCCAGATGCGCTCAAACAAGGAAGACCGAGCGATCGTATAAGCTAGAACACGACTAGGCTCAAACATCCAACCTCACGAACTGATTGGCCAATGCCTGAGCATCTAATGCAAGCGATCTCTCACCAACTGAAATGTATGCAAGGCTGCCCATTCTTACTGACTTTCTACTCAAGGCATCGACCACCATATTGTCCTTCCTAGGATGATACAAGATGGTGATATCATAGTCTTTCAATAGCTCCAACCACCTACTCTGCCTCAAATTGAGCTCCTTTTTTTTTGAACAAATACTTCAATCTCTGATGATCCATGAATATCTCATACGACACACCGTAATGATAGTACCTCCACATCTTCAGCACATGAACAATGGCTGCCAACTCTAAGTCATGAATAAGATAATTCTTCCCATGAACCTTCAGCTGCCGTGATGCATATGCAATCACCCTGCGATTCTGCATCAATACCGCACCAGGTCCAATACGAGATGCATCACAATATACCATAGAAGATCCTGAACCTGTAGGCAACACCAGCACTGGCACTGTAGTCAAAACAGTCTTGAGCTTCTGAAAGCTTGCCTCACACTTCTGTCCATCTGACCGAGGCACCCTTCTGGGTCAACCTGATCAATAAGGCTGCTATAGGTAAGAACCTCTCCACAAACCGACGGTAATAACCTGCCAATCCCAAGAAACTATGGATCCCCGTAGCTGAAGTGGGCCTATGCCAGTTCTGAACTGCCTCAATATTTTTAGGATCCACCTGAATGCCCTCTACTGATACAACGTGCCCCAAGAAAGCGATTGAGTCCAACCAAAACTCGCATTTTGAAAACTTAAGATATAACTGGTTGTCTCTCAGGGTCTGAAGTACAATCCGAAGATGCTGCTCATGCTCCTCTCGACTGTGGTAATAGATCAAAATATCATCAATAAATACAATCACAAAGGAATTCAGGTAGGGTTTGAACACCCAGTTCATCAAATCCATAAATGCTACTGGGACATTTTCAGCCCAAATGACATCACTAGAAACTCATAATGCCCATATCGAGTCCGAAAAGCTATCTTAGGGACATCGGATGTCCTAATCCTCAACTGATGGTAGCCTGACCTCAAATCAATCTTTGAAAACACTTTGGCACCCTGAAGCTGATCAAATAAGTCATCAATATTTGGCCATGTATACTTGTCATTGATGGCGACTTTGTTTAATTGTCGATAATCTATGCACATCCTCATCGATCCATCTATATTCTTCACAAACAACATGGGTGCACCCTGGGGCGAGACATTAGGTCTAATGAATCCCTTATCAAATCTTGCAATTGCTCCTTCAGTTCTTTTAACTCTGGCGGGGCCATACAGTATGGCAGAATAGAAATGGGTTGAGTGCCTGGAGCCAAATCAATACAGAAGTCAATATCTCTGTCTGGTGGCATCCCTGGCAGGTCTGCAGGAAACACCTCAGGAAACTCATGAACAACTGGTACTGAATCCATGGAAGGAACCTCCGCACTAGAATCACAGACATAAGCCGAATAAGCTAGACACCTCTTCTCTACCATATGTCGAGCCTTAAAATAAGAGATAACCCGAATGGTAGAATGGCCAGGAGTCCCTCTCCACTCTAATATAGGCAACCCCGGCAAGGCTAAGGTCACCGTCTTGGCGTGACAATCCAGTATAAGGTGATAAGGTGGCAACCAATCCATACCCAACCAAGATAACGTCAAAATCTACCATATCGAGAAGTAGAAGATTTACGCTAATCTCAAAACTCCCAATGGTAACCACACACAAACAATAAACATGATCTACAATAATAGCATCTCCCACAGGTGTGGACACAGACACAAGAGAAATTAAAGAATCACGAGGCACAACAAAATATGAAGTAAAATAGGATGACATGTAGGAATAAGTAGAACCCGGATCAAATAGAACTGAAGCATCTCTACGGAAAACTGAAACAACACCTGTAATAACAACGTCAGATGACTCAATATCAGGCCTGGCTGGAAAAGCATAGCATTGGGGCTGGGTCACACCACTCTGAACTACATCTCTAGAACATGCCCTAGATGGTTGGCCTCCACCTCTAGCAGCTTGAACTACACCTCTAATGGCCTAACCTTCACCCCTAGCTGTCTGACCCCTACCTCTAGCTGGCTGAGCGGGCGGTGAAGCACCCAGTGTCGGGACCATGTCATGAGAGTCCTGATGCTGTAAACTGCTCGACGCCCGATGCAAAATCGACCCCATTAGTCTACACTATCCCCATGTTTCACAACACCTCATGGCAGCTGTCAAGATTATCATGTGGGTCCTTAGAAGGTGCACCACTGAAGTGAACTGGAAAGAGCTCGATAAACTTGTCCCATCTCAATAAGCCCTCAGAAGACATAGCTGGTCCATCATCGACAGGTGCCACAACAACTGGCTGAACTACCCCAACTGGCTGAGATGCTAGAGTCTAATACTGGGGAGCCATCTGCTCCAGAGTATGAGTAGTGGGAGTCTATGCTCCCCCCCAGCCCGAGAGATGGCTGGTTCCATAGGAAATGTACCGGCCTGGGCCACACTCTCCATAAGGCCCATTAAACGGACTAGAGAATCTTGAAGCACTAGGTTGGCGATGAACCCCTCCGGGACCTGAGCTGGTCCAACAGGCATGGTCTGGGCTGGAACCTCCTCATCAAACTCCACCTGAGGCTCCACTGCTGGTGCTTTTTCTCGAGCTCTGGGCTAAGCTATGCCCCTGCCTCGGCCTCTGGCACGACCTCGACCTCGACCTCTGCCCCTCATAAGAGCTGCCATGGGGGTCTTCGGCTGCTACCCAGCTGAAGATGCAGTACGTGTTCTCACCATCTGCGAGAGAACAAGAATAGAAGAGTTCAATTAGCAATGAGAGAACAAAATCGCACGATAGAGAAGAATAGAAGTGAAATTTATTCCTAAACTTCATACCCTTTGGAAGATAAGTACAGATATCTCCGTATCAATCCTCCAGATTCTATTAAGCCTACTCATGACTTATGAGACCTAGGCAACCTAACGCTCTGATACCAACTTGTCACGACCCAAAATTCCCACCTTCGAGACCGTGATATCGCCTAACATTTCACTTGCTAGGCAAGCCAACGTTAGAGATCTTTAAGCCAATTTCAGTTCAATTTCAATAAATAAAGTCAATTAAGCCAAAATGAACTAAAAATGAGTGCGGAATAACATAAATACCCATAATATCTACTACAATCCGTATTTGGAGTCACAACTCACGAGCTTGTAGAATTGCTACAAACAGGGTCTGAAATAAATACAACTATTCTGAATGAAAAGTAAAAGTAAAATAGGGAAAATAGGAGGGGACTTCAAGGTCTGCGGACGTTAGTAGATCTACCTCGAGTATCCAATGAGCAAATCCAAGCTGCTACGCCTCAATAACAACTGGGACCAGTACAAACATCTGCACAAGATGTGCAGAGTACAGTATGAGTATAACTGGCCCCATGTACTCTGTAAGTGTTGAGCCTAACCTTGATAAAATAGTGACGAGGCTGTCACAAGACACCCACGTAATAAAGTTGTGCAGATAACCGTATATGTACAAGATAACAACAAATAAAAGCTAAACATATACTATTGCAAGGGGTTCATGCTAAATGGTGTACAAGATATGAGAAATACAGCGGAAATGATAACCAGAACAGTCAATATGCCTTTACCCAGTAAAAACTAACAAGCGCAATGAATAAAATTGATTTTTCATCATATTTACGATGATTTGTTCACAAATGAGAACATTGATCTTCCGCATTTACGACCAAATTTATCGCAAATGCGCCCAAGCCTGCCCCAGTCCCACTTTGCAAAAGTGAAGTATTGTTCGCAAATGCGAACCTAAGGTGCCCCAGCTACTGTTCGCAAATACGAGGAGTTACTCGCAAATGCAAATATAACAGAGACCGCAAATGCAAAGCCTGACCTCGCAATTGCGAGGTCTGAGGCTTGTACCAGAACTGAAACACACCAACATTCTCCTAAGTCCAAAATTCACTCTAGAGCCTATCCGAAACTCACCCGAGCCTTCGAGGCTCCAAATAAAACATGCACACACGTTCAAAAACATCATATGAACTTGCTCACACTGTTACGTTTCGCATTTTCGTACGTTAAAGTTTCATTGTAAGTTAATCGACGTAAGCTCAGGGATGAGATTATCTTGAGGTTAACGTATTTATGCTATTTATAACAAGAGATAAGTAAGTGCCATGAAGGATAAAGGATACACGAATTAAAGAAATTGAGTTTCTTTGAAGGTTATCGATTTGGGATAAAATACGGTCCGAGCAATAATACCCGATATTTATGAACTAGTACCATACAAGGTACCATATGACCATAATAGTATGATGTAATAGGTGTATTAAAAATAAGTAGTCTTCTAAATAATTTGAGACAACTCTTAATTATGTGGGTAATTAGATAATTATCGGGTAACGGGACATTACCTAAATTAACTAATAAGTTATGGATAAAGAATAATTCCCCACCCCCACGTGGCAGTAAGCCACTTTCCAAACAAATGACTCTTAGTCACTTTGGATTATGTGGCAACCTAATATGTTAATCACAAGATATTTTATGTCCAAAATTTTCATTTCTAACAGCACTTCAATTCTAAGACTTTTAACAAAAACTTTCCATAACTTCAGTAACTCATTTCTCTTAAAGTATCTGTTAAGCATAATGATAATCTACTCAAACGTCAACAAGACTTTCCTAACTCTTTTCATAGTTAAGGATACATTTTAATGTTATTTTCTAAAGATCTTAATTCAAGTTTCTCATTTCATAGTTAGTTAAGGAGAAGTTTCGGCCAAGATAGTCTTTGCATAATCAACGAGCTTCTCATACAACTTGTTCCGTATTTTGTTGCAAGTAACCCGTGTTAGAGGAGTGTCAAGAGAATCAACTCAGGTATGTTAAGGCTAAACCCTTCTTTCTATTGGCATGATATATACGACATGAACGAAACGAGAAAATGCACAACTTTCATAAATGACTCTATTCATAGAAATATTAGAGTTGCCTATGTTCTTGATTCTTCATGTGTCCTATTATTATTTCATATGTTTCTGGGTCTCAGAAAATATGTAAGTTGATAAAGTTTACTTTATTATATTAATCAAAAGCAAAATGGTCTTATGACACTCCGACAACACAATGGTATCATTGTGACAACTCTCAGAAAAGTAATATTTTGAGAAATAACTACCGGGAAATGACTTGAGATAAGTATCATGTAGTACTTAGAAAATGATTAGTCAGTGTGGCTGCATACATAAGTTTCTTTAAATGCATTTCTTCTATTAGTATGTTTGGAATAAACCCGTCAGTAACAAAGCAATAGAGTCAAGATCAATGGATAACTTGAATACATTTTTTTTTGATTGATGTGTAGCTCATTAATTATCTCTACTTGTCTGTAATCTTATATATATATATAT
>NW_017673468.1:110636-115789 GCF_001879085.1 Nicotiana attenuata
TATATATATATATATATATAAGTACATTGATCCATGACCAGATAAAGTTATATACGCGTATATATGTATATACATGTATATGGGATACGAGAAAAGGTTACGGCGTTATATACGCACCACCTCCTAATCAACTGGTATATGTTGATGATTTTGCCCACAGTGGCCAAGATGATGGGATGCTCTCAGAGGCTTGATGATGTTATATATACCGATACCTATGCATGACACGACATTTGTATGTACGTGCATGACATTATAAGTGTTTCAGGATTTACAAAGTTATTCAAACTTATAGGTGGATTTTTTTTTTCATGTTTCATCTATGTCTTTTATGTACTGACTTTCATGCCTTACATACTCAGTACATTATTCGTACAGACGCCCTTGTGACGACCCAAAGGGTCATCACCTGTTTCCTCATTCATTCTGTGCTTCCGAGGCCTTGAAAACCTCATTTTTTTACTTGCCTCGATTTGTGTGCGCGGTCCGGGCGCATAGCCGGAAAGCTTTTATGTTGAAATATATAGAATTCTGTGAAAAATTTGAAGAATTTTGACATTAATATGATTACAGTTGACTTTGGTCAACATTTTTGGTAAACGGACCCGGACCCGAGATTGGACGGTCCCGGAAGGTCCGTAGAAAAATATGGGACTCGGGCATGTGCCCGGAGTCGAATTCCGAGGTCTAGAGCCCGAGAAATGAATTTTTCTGTGAAATTATTTTTCTGAAATTATTAAGGAAAATGGAAATGAAAATTGATTAAAAGACTGTGGTATCGGGCTCGTGTTTTGGTTCCGACGCCCGGTACAAGTCTTAAATATGTGTTAAGCGCTTTCTGTAAAGTTTGGTCGAAATCGGACATCGTTTGACGTGTTTCAGACCTAAATATCTAAAGTTTGAAGTTTATGAAGTTTGAAAGGAAAATGATGATTTTGAGGCTTGGTCCAATGATTTTGAGGTTATTTTGGCGAATTTGATCGCTCGAGTAAGTTCGTAAGATGTTATTGAGTTAGGGTGTGTGATTGGTTAGGAGCCCCGAGGGCTCGGGAGTGTTTTCGGAGGTGTTCGGGGTGGTTTTGCACTTAGAATGGTAGCAGATTTTTCTGCAATTTTTTCTCAGTGATTTCCTCTTACGCGATCGCAATCTTCAGCCCGCGATCGCGTTCCTTTGGCTCTTTGCTCTTTCGCGTTCGCGTACTTGATCATGCGATCGCACTGCCTCAGCACTTCCTTCAATGCGTTCGCACCAGTAGGGTTGCGATCGCATAGACCAAGTTTTGGACCCCCAGTATTCCCCTACACGATCGCATTACAACCCACGCGATCGCGTTGACCATTCCGTGTAACCCTTCGCGATCGCATCCCTATATCCGCGATCGCGTAGGGCAAATTCGCCTAGTTATTTTAAAGCCTAAAAACAGAACCAGTGACGGGATTTCTTCATTCTTTTCACACGGGCTCTCCTCTTAAACCCTCCATAGACGAAATTCAAGCTCTCCTTCCTCCATAACTCTTTGGGTAAGTAATCTTAACATCTTTCCCTCATTATTTCTTCATCTAATTACTGAAATCCTAGCCCTAAATCATAAAATCAAGGTAGAAATTATGGGTTTTGGGTAGAGTTAGGATTTTGAGAATTTTGGGTGATTCAACCTCAATTTGGGGTCAAATCTTAAAACAAATTATATATTTGCACTCATGGGGTTATGGGTAATCGGGTTGTGGTCCGAGCCTAGAGTTTGGACCATGTGGGCCCGGTGTCTAATTTTGGTATTTTTGGAATAATGCTAGAAAATTTATATCTAGGCTTTGAGAAGTTGCCATTGAATCTTTATTGATATTGTTGAATTAATTATGCCTAGATATCACTATATTGGAGGTGGAATCACGAGGTAAAGCGATAGTTGAGGATTAAGTGGATTTCAAGGCTTTGAGGTAAGTGTTTGGTTTAACCCTAGCTTGAGGGAATAGGAGTTGAGTCTTGTTGCTAATTGCTATGTGATCGAGTACGATGTATAGGCATGGTGACGAGTATCTATACATTGGTGTCTAGCATGACCGTGAGTCCTTATAATGTGATTATCATGATTTAGTTGTGAACTCCGTGTTTATTGGAGGATTTCTATATGTTGTGAATAACAAGTGAACGGTAATAGGATCATTTGATTCCTGGAGCATTGGTTCGAATTGTGATACGAATATTGAAAGTATACGAAATGACTTGATTCTTTGGAGCGATGGCTCGAAATAGTAAAGTGAATTATAAGATAAGGAAAGTAAGAAAGAGAAAGCGTTGTTGATTATTCCCTTGTCGGGATGTTTGGTTGAACTTGTTGGATTCTTTCCCTTGCCGGGATGGTTGTCAAATATTTGCTTATTTTATGCCCCTTAATTGTGACTGTTGTTTGGGAAGTCAGACTGTTAAATGATATTGAGGATCGGGTTGCGCGCCGCAACAATGATGTTGAGGATCGGGTTGCGCGCCGCAACAATAATATATGAGGATCGGGTTGCGCGCCGCAACAATGATATATGATAAGTGAGATGGGTCGGGTTGCACGCCGCAACAATGATATTGTGGAGCGGGTTGCACGCCGCAACAATGGTAATTATGGAGCGGGTTGCACGCCGCAACAAATATTGAGGCTATGTGTTTACATTTGAGTATTGATTCCTTGTTCACTGTGAACCTAAGTTGCTTTAGTTGTTACTCTGGATTATTGTTATTATTGTAACTCCCCATAGCATGTTTCCCCTCCCATGTTGGTAATTGCTTTGTATTCGATTTCCGCTGTATATCTATAACTGCACAGGTTTATGTGGTGTCCAGTCTAGCCTCGTCACTACTTCGCCGAGGTTAGGCTAGACACTTACCAGCACATGGGGTCGGTTGTGCTGATGCTACACTTCTATGCATTTTCGCACAGGTCCAGGTTTTGAGGAACAGCATCAGCAGTAGTTCGGAAGCAGGCGATTCATATTCACGAGACTGAGGTAGCCTTGCAGGCGTCCGCAGGCCCGGCGTCTCTTCTTTATGTTTTCCTTTTGACTGTTGCCTCATTATTTCGAGACAGACAGCTGTTATATTTCTTTCAGACCTTTGTATTTAGTTTATTCTTAGTGGTTCGTGAGTAATGTGACACCAAATGTTGGGTAGAGGTTGTTTTTGACTATTCCGCGTTTTAAATTCATCATTTTAAGACAGACTTCCGCTATTGTTCTTATTAGACTTTATGTTCTATATTGATGTTATAAACTGTTAAAGATAATTGTTAGTTATGGAAAGGTAATTAAGTTGGCTTGCTTAGCTACCACGAGTAGGCGCCATCACGACTCTGATGGTGGGAAATCCGGGTCGTGACAAGTTGGTATCAGAGCACTAGGTTACATAGGTCTCACAACTCACGAACAAACTTAGTAGAGTCTGAGGGGTAGGTACGGAGACGTCTGTACTTGTTCCCCAGAGTCTATTGAGTTAGGAAAAATCTCTCATCTGTTCTTTCTTGTCGTGCGATTTGGTTTCTTAAATGCTGATTGAATTTCCACTCTGTTCTTTCGCAGATGGCGAGAACACGCGCTTTCTCATCCACCGATCAGCAGTCCAAGCCCCAGGCAGCTCCCGCTAGGGGCAGTGGACGTGGCCGTGCTGGGGGCCGAGGTAGGGGCAGGGCCCAGCCACCAGCAGCAACACCATGGCGGACACTCAGGGTGACCTTGGCGAGGAGGTTCTGGCCCAGGCTCAGACAGTTCCGGTGGGCCCAGCTCAGGTCCCAGAGGGGTTTATTGCTACCCCAGTTCTTCAGGACGCCTTGGTCCGGTTGGTTGGTCTCATGGAGAGTGTCACCCGAGCAGGATTGCTTCCTACAGCACCAGCCGCTTCCCAGGCTGGAGGAGGAGCCCAGACTCCTGCTGCACGTACTCCGGAGCAGGTAGCTCCCTAGACTCAGATCCCACCGGGCCAGCCAGCTGTGGCAGTTCAGCCGGGGGTAGTTGCACAGGCCGGTGATGGAGCGGCTATGTCCGCAGATGCTTTGTGGAGGCTGGACAGATTCACCAAGCTTTTCACTGCTACCTTCAGCGGAGCTTCTTCTGAGGACCCCCAGGATTTCTTATACAGCTGCCACGAGGTTCTTCGAAACATGGGCATTGTGGAGTCCAATGGAGTNCCTTCGCGATCGCATCCCTATTTCCGCGATCGCATAGGGCAATTTTGCCCAGCGAATTTTTAAGTTAAAAATAGAACAGTAGCACGGGATTTTTCATAAAAAACACCCGAAACCCTTTCTTCTCCAAGCACTTAGGCGTCCATTGAAGCTCCCTTTCATCAAAACTTCTTGGGTAAGCATTGTTCAACTTGTTTCCTTCAATTTCCTTCATTAATTAGTGAATTCCTAGCCCTAAAAACACGAAATCAAGGTAGAAATTATGGGTTTTGGGTACAGTTAGGGTTTTGAGAATTTTGGGTGATTCAACCTCAATTTGGGTTTTGATTCCTGGAGCATTGGCTCGAATTGTGATACGAATTTTGAAAATATACGAAATGACTTGCTAATTGCTATGTGATCGAGTACGATGTATAGGCATGGTGACGAGTATCGATACATTGGTGTCTACCATGACCGTGAGTCCTTATAATGTGATTATCATGATTTGGTTGTGAACTCCGTGTTTATTGGAGGATTTCTATATGTTGTGAATAACATGTGAACGGTAATAGGATCATTTGATTCCTGAAGCATTGGCTCGAATTGTGATACGAATATTGAAAGTATACGAAATGACTTGATTCTTTGGAGCGTTAAGAATTCTTCCAATAATTCCGAGCCCGATCTTTTCAAAAAAGTGCGGTCGAATCTTAAAACAAATTTTGTATTTGCACTCGTGGGGTTATGGGTGATCGGGTTTTGGTCCGAGCCTAGAGTTTGGACCATGTGGGCCCGGTGTCTAATTTTGGTATTTTTGGAATAATGCTAGAAAATTTATATCTAGGCTATGAGAAGTTGCCATTGAGTCTTTATTGATATTGTTGAATTAACTATGCCTAGATATCACTGTATTGGAGGTAGAATCACGAGGTAAAGCGATAGTTGAGAATTAAGTGGATTTCAAGGCTTTGAGGTAAGTGTTTGGTTTAACCCTAGCTTGAGGGA